>NC_057814.1:483637210-483677494 GCF_018294505.1 Triticum aestivum | reverse complement strand
TTCCCCCACTCGTCTCCCCCCTCTCGATCCCGATCTGGATCCGGATGGGGACGAACCACCGACGCCCGCCGCTAGACCCTGTCGCCCTCGACGACCATCGCCACCATCCGTCGCCGGAGCCACCACGCCATAACCTCGCCGGACGCCATCGCCTACGTCCACCCCGCCGCATGTCGTCCCCGTCCTCCTACCCGACCCCCGCTGCCCCGTCCCCTACGAACCCCCGTGAGCTCCGCCGTCCGTCCCCTCCCTTCTCCTCTGATCCGCATCGCCGTCGCCCACCTGTGCCTCGACGCTACCGAGCCCGGACCTGCTCAGGCCAAACCTGTCACCCCCTCCCTCATCGCGCCTTTGCCGCCACTGGCCCGCTGCCGCGCCCCTCCCCGTTGGTACCCTGCTGCTGCTCGCGCTCCGCACCGCCCCTGTTGCCGCCGGGCGCGCGTGCCCGTGTCCCCGTTGCCTCCACCCGCCTCCATCGCCAAGCTGCCGTGTTCCGCCTCGTCCCCCCGCTTGCCGCCTTGGGACTCCGTCCCTCGCCTGTCTCGCCGCCTTCGCCCGGTCCGGCGCCCCGCCTCGCCCAGCCTGCCTCACCGCTGCCGGCCAGACCGGCCCATGCCGCGTCGCTGGTCTCGCCCGAGGCCAGCAGCGTGCTCGATCCACTGGGCGCTCGTGGCCGTGCCCCTGCGCCCGAAACCCAGTGCCCGTTAGGCCCCTCTAGGCCACAGACACATGGGGCCCACGCCCCTCCCAGAACGATTTTTTAAAGGAATTAATAAAAGTGGTAATAAATAAATAAAAATATTAATTAATTAATTAACTAAAATAATTAACTTAATTATGTTTAGTTAACCTAATTAACTAATTAACTACTGTTACTTAATTGAACAGTCAATGACACGTGGGTCCCACTGGACCCACATGTCAGTTTTGACCCAGTCAACCGCACTGTTGACTGCCAACGTCATGCTGGCGTCATGATGATGTCAGCATACACTATTCTGGATAATGTTGATTTAAAATTATTAAATAAATTCTAAACATAATTAAAACTTTAAAAAATCATATAAAATAAACCGTAGCTCAGATGAAAATACTTTCTACATGAAAATTGTTCAGAACGACGAGACGAATCCGGATACGCAGCCCGTTCGTCCGCCACACATCCCTAGCATCGCAGACACGCAACTTTCCCCCTCTGGTTCATCTGTCCGAAAACGCGGAACACCGGGGATACTTTCCCGGATGTTTCCCCCCTTCGCCGGTATCACCTACCACTACGTTAGGTCACCCCTAGCACCGCATATTGCCGTGTCTTGCTTTGTGTTACATTTGATTGCTCTGTTATTTATTGTGTCCCCCCCTGTTACTTCTTTTCGGTAGACTCTGAGACCGGTGCCGATGTCCGTGTGTTCGAATACACCGAAGATGACCCCTCCTTCTTGCCAGAGCAACCAGGCAAGCCCCCCCCCTTGATCACCATATATCGCCTATTCTTCTCTATACTGCTTGCATTAGAGTAGTGTAGCATGTTACTGCTTTCCGTTAATCTTATCCTGATGCATAGCCTGTCATTGTTGCTATAGTTGTTACCCTTACCTGCTATCCTACTGCTTAGTATAGGATGCTAGTGTTCCATCAGTGGCCCTACACTCTTGTCCGTCTACCATGCTATACTACTGGGCCGTGATCACTTCGGGAGGTGATCACGGGTATATACTATATACTTTATATACATGACACATGTGGTGACTAAAGTCGGGTCGGCTCGTTGAGTACCCGCAAGTGATTCTGATGAGGGGGCTGAAAGGACAGGTGGCTCCATCCCGGTAGAGGTGGGCCTGGGTTCCTGACGGCCCCCGACTATTACTTTGTGGCGAAGCGACAGGGCAGGTTGCGACCACCTAGGAGAGAGGTGGGCCTGGCCCTGGTCGGCGTTCGCGGATACTTAACACGCTTAACGAGATCTTGGTATTTGATCTGAGTCTGGCCATTTGGTCTATACGCACTAACCAACTACGCGGGAACAGTTATGGGCACTCGACGTCGTGGTATCAGCCGAAGCCTTCGTGACGTCAGCGATTGAGTGGCGCGCGCCGTATTGGACTGGAACGCCTGCTAGGCTAGGTCTGCTTCCGGCCGCGTTCGCAACGTGCAGGTGTGCAATGGGCGATGGGCCCAGACCCCTGCGCCATAGGATTTAGACTGGCGTGTTGACCTCTCTGTTGTGCCTAGGTGGGGCTGCGACGTGTTGATCTTCCGAGGCCGGGCATGACCCAGAAAAGTGTGTCCGGCCAAATGGGATCGAGCGTGTTGGGTTATGTGGTGCACCCCTGCAGGGAAGTTTATCTATTCGAATAGCCGTGTCCCTCGGTAAAAGGACGACCCGGAGTTGTACCTTGACCTTATGACAACTAGAACTGGATACTTAATAAAACACACCCTTCCAAGTGCCAGATATAACCCGGTGATCGCTCTCTAACAGGGCGACGAGGAGGGGATCGCCGGGTAGGTTTATGCTATGTGATGCTACTTGGTGAACTTACCATCTACTCTCTTCTACATGCTGCAAGATGGAGGTGGCCAGAAGCGTAGTCTTCGACAGGATTAGCTATCCCCCTCTTATTCTGGCATTCTGCAGTTCAGTCCACTGATATGGCCCTTTACACATATACCCATGCATATGTAGTGTAGCTCCTTGCTTGCGAGTACTTTGGATGAGTACTCACGGTTGCTTTTCTCCCTCTTTTCCCCTTTCTATACCTGATTGTCGCAACCAGATGCTGGAGTCCAGGAGCTAGAGATCCCGAGGATGATTCTACATGGAGTTCGGCTTCAAGGAGTAGTTAGGAGGTCCCAGGCAGGAGGCCTTGCCTTTTCGATCGTTGCTACTTTTGTGCTAGCCTTCTTAAGGCAAACTTGTTTAACTTATGTCTGTACTCAGATCTTGTTGCTTCCGCTGACTCGTCTATGATCGAGCACTTGTATTCGAGCCCTCGAGGCCCCTGGCTTGTATTATGATGCTTGTATGACTTATTTATGTTGTAGAGTTGTGTTGTGATATCTTCCCGTGAGTCCCCGATCTTGATCGTACACATTTGCGTGCATGATTAGTGTACAGTCGAATCGGGGGCGTCACAGTACGTCTGCACCGTTGGGTTCTCCTTGATCGAACGGCGATCCTCATCCCTTTCGACAACACATGTACATGTTTTCAAATAGCCCCTCCCCCAAAAAATGTTTTCAAATAGCACACGGTTCATACACGAAAGCCGTGTGCCTACCAAACCGTGGCCGATGCCCCCTCCCATGCGTGCGCGATCTGAGTCGTGCGTTCTGATAGGCCAGAACCCAAACCCCATGGATCATACGCCTGCACCGTTGGATGCTCCCAGATCGAACGGCAATCCTCATCCCTTTTAACAGGAAATGCAGTCCGGCTAGGAATTGATTTATATGCCAACATGCACGGTAAATGCCAAAAAATGTCTTACATATAGCACACGAGACCTGAAATGCGCCAGCAAATCAAACCCCTGGTAAAATTTTGATTGGTTTACGTGCGAAAAATTTAGAGGCGAAACGATGAACTCACGTCTTCATTTCAAAATTAGTACGTCTTCATTTCAAACGAAATTATTCTGTTTGTGCACACGAGCGCTTCGAGGCAACCGTTTGCATAGGCCTTTTCGCGCGCGCGACAACCGGGGATATTTTTCACCCTTTTCACCTAGGCCACCAACACCCCCCCCACCGCCCGCCCGCGTTTCACTCAACTAGTCCACCCAATCTCATTCGCCAGCTCCCCTCCCCCAGATCCACAGCAGAACCCTCTCCGCCGCCGCCGTGCTCACCCCGGCCGTGTGCCCGCTCTTCGGCGTCAAGCCTACCTCCACTGTCATTCCCAACACGCGGCGGCCCGTGCCTCGCCGTCTTCGTTTGCTCGCCAGACACCCTTGAGCATATCGATGCAATAACCCTCACCTCTCCTGTGGTCCGGCCGGGTTTGCATTAAGAAGCTTGTTAGTTACTGCTCTCCATCGCGGTGAGGCATATTTCCTCGTAATCCCTCTTCCAATTTTGTTCCGTATGTTCCCAAATTGGCTATAAATAACGGATAGCGTATATATGTTCATTATCTACCTTCCTTACTACATATAAGTTGTATTTGTTCCAATAAGTTACTGCCTATTTACAGATCGCGGGCGCCCGAGTCACACAAACTTAACAAATTAGCCGTACATTTTCTAAATTATTGCATGTCATGTTTAGAAAGCTTGATACCAAGTTGTTAGTTTTATGCTTATCCTCCTTTACTGAGTTTCGCATGTGTTCTCTGTAGATGCCGAGTAGCAGCGACAACACTCATTCAGGCCATGTATCTTCATCTGATTCAGACAACCCTATGTCTTCAGCAAATTGTGAGGGATCAAGTAGTCTTGAACGGGATAGAGCTGCAGCAATTACCCTTCCGGTCAGGACACGGAGGAACGCTCCAAGGAAGCCCACACATCAGCCTCAAGGCATATATGAAGTAACCAAGATTGATTTAAAGTCCTGGGCTCCAACTAAACCAGATAAAGCACGCATGAGGTTCAGGAGTGTGTGTGGGTTTGTTGGCAGGGCAAGGCTCAACATTAATCTGCCGGGGTTTCGGAAGGCTGACACAGAAACACGGCGAAGGATAGTCCAAGAGATCATGGATCACTTCAACATTCCAGAGTAGTGGAGAATGCAGGTGGAACACGCTGCACTGAAGAAGGCTAGGGATGCTTGGAGAAAGTGGAAGCACGTGTTGTACAAGAAGTACTTGAGTGAAGGCAAGGACCCAATCCCCGCATACCCCCAAATTACAAAGGTAGACTGGGCAGAATTCAAAAGGGTCAGGGCAACTCCAGAGTTTGCTGCGAAGAGTTTCAAGCAATCGGAACTTCAGAAGAAGAACATATACCCCCACCGTATGGGTGTGGCAGGATACTATGGCATGAAACTGATATGGGAACAGGAGCGCAAAGAAGCAGTAGCGGCGGGTGGGAATCCGGCCTTTAGTGAAATCAAGGGCGAACGCGCCAAAGACTACTTGCGGGCACGTGCAAACATGCGTGATGACGGAACTTATTAATTTGAAAACACACATGACGCTAAACTGTATGAAGTGATTGTAAAGACCTCCAAGATCCCTGGAAGGTTCTACAGGAACTCAGGGCCATGTGACATTCTGTCCATTGCTCTGGACACAAAAGAGCCCCCTGGCCGTGCAAGGGGTATAGGTGTTAATGTCCCGCACAAGAGGGATTTCACACTCGGCAAACAAGAGAGGCTCATCATGAAAAAAGCGAGGAGTGAAATGAAGCAGAATGCATTGTTTGAAAAGTTGAAGAAGGAGATTTATCCGGCTATTCGAAAGGATGTTGAGGAGTCAATGATGATGCAGAAGACTCTAACACTGACAGATAGCCAGCAGATGGGAGGGGAGGCGGGCATGGATGATGATGCTTATTGTGCGACAACACTACACAAGAGTAGTTGTGCATCAGCTTACCCCAGCGACATTGAGACTGCAACTGCTCGTGATGATGCTATATCTGATCTATCTGGAATGAAAGACAGACTGAAGGGCGTGCTTACACATTATGAAGGTACATTAAAATGTGCAACAGCCTGGGTTTGCCCACCCTTCTTGGAAGATGGCCTCTTCTTGGACAATGTGCCATTGAAGCTGGGCTGTGTGAAGTGGTACGTGACTGAAGTAAAGCCTGGATTCAATGAATTTGCCCCGAAGAATGTCCTAGGAGACTTTGTTGAGAAAAGGACCTTGGGAGAAACACTGTTACATCACATCCAGTGGCCACGAAAGGAAATAGAGTTCATCGATGAGATTCTTGAAGCCCCGCCAAGAGCAACCACTGTCGCCCCTCAACCGGTGACGCACTCCTTGCCAGAGCAGCTCTCGCGGGCTGATGCATCAACCTGTGATCAGCCAGACCGACTTTGTGGCGTACAGGCCATGTCATCCTCCGCCCCAAAGCAGCCAGTGGCAAGGCCTAACTGCTGATGACGCACCACCGGTTCAAATGCCGGCCACTGAAGCAGCGGGGGGAGACCCAGCTGTAGCACATGCTCAGCAGACCAACCTGGTGGAAGAGACTGCTAAGCAGTCTGATGCTTTGGAACCGCCTGCTAAGCAGTCTGTAGGGCCAGAACCGACTGCTCATCAGTCCGTCGGTCGTAGGCGCATGATCAGCATACCAATGCGTCAGCACTTCCTGCTCAGCAAACCAACGCTTTGGCACGGCCTCCTCAGCACACCGACAAGTTGGCACCACCTGCGCAGAAACCCCACATAGCTTCAACGCATGGTCAGCAGTCCGATGCCTCTGCTCCTACAGCCCAACAGTCCGTCACAGCAGCACCGCCAGCTCAGCGGACTGGCATAGATAAACCATCTGCTAAGCAGTCCGTCCAAGCTTCACCGTCTGCTCGGCAGTCTACCGTGCAGGCAACTAGACGTTCTGCCAGAAATGCTTCAAGTACCAAGAAGGAAGTGGCCAAAAAGGCTACACCCACGACCACGAGGAAGCGCAGAGGGAGAGTGAAGAGGAAAGAGAACGATTGCCTCTTACTTAAAGCACTCATTGCCCAGAACCAAATTAACAGGAGATTGTTCAAATCGGGGAGTAATATTATTTCTAACGCCATGGGTGATGAAGAAGTGCATTTGTTGCTTGCTAAAAATAAAGCAGGCATACTTGAAGCACGCAATTACGTCCATGGCCAGCCATTTCTTGTTGGCAAATACTTTGATGAGTGCAGCTCCAGTTGCCGCGAGTTACATGAATATTGCATGGATCAAATGTCATAAGGTCATCACCATTTGCTAGTCCACTACAACAGAGATCATTTCCGACACGATGCTGGTTCCATCATTGTGAGTTTCGAGGACTTACATCTCTTCTTCAACTTCAACATGCTCGATGCCACTCTTGTTAGATGCGTGATTTTGTAAGTACTTAACAAACTCTGATCAACTTCTCCATACAAGGCTATAAATGATAAACAGTTAACTGCATTTTATTCCTCTCAGGGATTGAACGCGCAGAGAAGACAAAGTGAGAGTGTGTATTTCATAGATCCTGCATTAGCAAATGGCACAACATTACATGAAAAGGACCGACGGGACTGGGCCGTTAACACGGTTGTCCGTATCTTCGAAAACACGTCCCATGCAGTATCATTTCTCTCGTCATATCACGAACCGTAAGTCAAGTAAATAACCACGCATACACTGATTATCTTTCAAATTTCGACAGCATTCGTAAGTTCATGGCTTTCTTAATATGTAGCAATCACTGGATATTGGTATTCATTGTTCCAAACAAGAACACAGTTTACTACATCGATTCTCTCAGAGAGTCAACAAACGCTCAGGATCTAACGCATCTTCAGCAATTCTTGGATAGGTATTGAATTCTATGATGTTGAAATTAAATTGCATTCATATCTGGTTCAATAATTGATGTTGTCAAAATTCATCATCATTTGCAGTGTGCTCGCATTGTGGGAAACTAAAACAGGGAACCTATTCAAGAGGAAACTACCTCTGCAACACGAGATCGTTTCTCCGGTAACACACCAAAATCCATTATTTTCGGAAAATTTATCCAACAGTCTGCAAATACCTTTCCTTACGCTAGTCAAATGTTCAAGCTTCTAAATAAACCTCTTTCTATTTTGTCCAAAGAAAAAATAATACATCTAACACCGGTTAGGTTGTTCCTAACAGGACAAATACATGACTTATTTTGTACAAAAAATTTCAGTGTCCTCAGCAAGAAGCAGGGACCAACCTTTGTGGATGCTATGTTTGCAGACACATGATCTCCATCTGCAAATCTGCTGATAGTTGTGATGATCCTCGTGAATTAGTACCAGTAAGTCTATCTTAATTAATATCTTCTACTCCACTCATATAGAAAAGAGAAGGAAGGAGGGGGCGCCGCCCCTCCCGCTAGTCCAATTCAGACTAGGCCCATGGGGGGGCGCGGCCAGCCCTTGGCTGCCCATCTCTCTCTCACCTAGGCCCAATAAGGCCCATTA
This sequence comes from Triticum aestivum, assembly GCF_018294505.1. Classification (NCBI taxonomy): domain Eukaryota; kingdom Viridiplantae; phylum Streptophyta; class Magnoliopsida; order Poales; family Poaceae; genus Triticum; species Triticum aestivum. The sequence continues at coordinate 483,669,400 of NC_057814.1, read as the reverse complement.
CTTCTCAGGTGGTTCCGATAACCCTTCCGGCACTCCGATATTTATCCGGTGTCCGAATAACATCGTCCAATATATCAATCTTTATGTCTCAACCATTTCGAGACTCCACTTCATGTCCGTGATCACATCCGGGACTCCGAACAAGCTTCGGTACATCAAAACACATAAACTCATAATACCGATCGTCATCGAACGTTAAGCGTGCGGACCCTACGGGTTCGAGAACTATGTAGACATGACCGAGACTCATCTCCGGTCAATAACCAATAGCGGAACCTGGATGCTCATATTGGCTCCCACATAATCTATTAAGATCTTTATCGGTCAAACCGCATAACAACATACGTTGTTCCCTTTGTCATCGGTATGTTACTTGCCCGAGATTCGATCGTCGGTATCATCATACCTACTTCAATCTCGTTACCGACAAGTCTCTTTACTCGTTCCGTAATGCATCATCCTGTAACTAACTCATTAGTCACATTGCTTGCAAGGCTTATAGTGATGATCATTACCGAGAGGGCCCAGAGATACCTCTCTGAAACTCGGAGTCACAAATCCTAATCTCGATCTATGCCACCTGTAGAGCATCTTTATGATAACCCAGTTACGTTGTGAAGTTTGGTAGCACACAAGGTATTCGTCCGGTATCCGGGAGTTGCATAATCTCATAGTCGAAGGAATATGTATTTGACATGAAGAAAGCAATAGCAATAAACTGAACGATCATTATGCTAAGCTAACAGATGGGTCTTGTCCATCACATCATTCTCCTAATGATGTGATCCCGTTATCAAATGACAACACATGTCTATTGTTAGGAAAGCTTAACCATCTTTGATCAACGAGCTTGTCTAGTAGAGGCATACTAGGGACACGTTATTTGTTTATGTATCCACACATGTATTTAAGTTTCTGATCAATACAATTCTAGCATGAATAATAAACCTTTATCAAGAAAATATAAAATAACAACTTTATTATTGCCTCTAGGGCATATTTCCTTCAAGATGCATGCTGGATATCGGTCGATTGGTGGTGTAATAGTAGTAGATGCAGGAAGGAGTCGGTCTACTTGTCACGGACGTAATGCCTATGTACATGATCATGCCATGAATATCGTCATAACTATGCGCTTATCTATCAATTGCCCAAAAGTAATTCGTTTACCCACCGTATGCTATTATTATGAGAGACATGCCTCTAGTGAAAACTATGGCCCCGGGGTCAATTTTAATCATATTACAAAACCAAAAATACCTTACTGTATTTTTTATTTTTATTTTAGTTTGCAATTTATCTATCTACATATACCAGATTTGATCCTTGCAATTAACGAGTACAAGGGGATTGACAACCCTCTTGCCCGTGTTGGGTGCAAGTATTTGCTCTTGTGTGTGCAGGTATTGTTGACGGGTGTTTACGTGGTTCTCCTGTTGGTTCGATAACCTTGTTTCTATACTAAGGGAAATACTATCCGCTACTAGTATATTGCTTCACCCTTTCTCTTCGGAGAAAATCCCAACGCAGCTCACAAGTACACAATTCTAGTCAAAACATAGGATCTGGGTGGGCGAAACACACCATTGGAATGTAGAAAAAAGAAAACAACGCATCCCCACGATTTGATGACCTCGACAAAATCGCAAAGACTCACATAGTATCGCATCGAGAGATTGAACTAAAAAATCAATCCAATGAAAAGATTGCACACCTTTTGCGGGAAGAGGAAGGAATATTATCAAAGATCCAAAGCCAGCTTATCTTGAAGGGAGATAATAATGAGAAGTGATTTTCCTATGCATGATGGTAGCTACACACCCTTTGGCATAAGTGACATTTTTGATAGATGAGGTGTCGGTTTTCTTATGGCGTTGGCACAAGTGCATTTTTGTTGTATAGAAATGACTTCTTCTCAATTCTCGTTGTATTTTTATTACCTTTTTGACACAAGTGTCTTTTCGTTGTGTAGAAAGGGCCTTTTCTCACTTCTCTCGGTCATTTTGCTTGCCTTTTTTTTGGCATAATTGCTTGTTTGCTTGTCGATCACCAAATATTACAGATCTCTATTTGGGGGACAAGATGAAGGGAATTTCATCCTTGACGGCATCCGAACGGATAATATTTCACAAGTCATAACAGAAGAGAACGATATCCACACGGCACCTTTCTCTGAGAAGGAGGTGAGAGCCACAGTGTTCCAAATGGAACATAACAGATATCTAGGCCCCGATGGATTCCCCGCGGAATTCTATCAGAATGTTTGTGATAACATCAAGACCGACAATTTCAATTGTCTTCATGCTGACCAACTTGACCTATTCAGGTTTAATTTTGGTGAGGTCGTTTTGTTGGCGAAAACTAAAGAGTCTGAGCGGATCTAACAATATATCCCCATGTGTCTCCTTAATGTCACCTTCAAGATATTCATCAAAGTGGCTACTAATTGGCTCTACACGGTTGCTAACTATGCCATCCAACCATCTCAAACAACTTTCATGTAAGGAAGAAATATACTCGACAGGGTAGTAATCCTACATGAGACTGTTCACGAGATGCACCCGAAAACACATGAATGAAGTAATTTTCAAGATTGGGTTTGAAAAGGCTTATGCCAAGGTCAAATGATCATTCCTTCAACAGGCCCTCAGAATGAAAGGTTTCTCCGATAAATGGCACAGGCGGATCCAATTTTTTTTTACTGAAGATAGTGTGGCTGTCAAAGTCAATGATGATGCTTTATTCGAATGTGGACGCTTTATTCGAATTCGATAGTTAGTGCCGTAGACGTGGTCACTTCCCAACAAACACATAAACCATACGTGACTCGTCCATAGCAAACCAGTTTTCGCGTCGGGAGCGTATCGTGGGTGGGAGCTCCGTCATTAGTGTTAGCGCGGGTCCGAGGACCTGGACAGATTAAACTAGTGGGGACATGGGCGGATGGTGTGGTCTGGTTGGACCCCTACGGATTAGTATAACGCAGAAAAGAGCAGACGCAGGTGGAGCCTAGCTAGTCATACGTTGAGCAGTACTCCTGCCTCGCCTCGCCGCCAGATCTCGCCTCGCCGTCCACGCATCGGATGCTTGGTGTTGGTGGACAGGGTTGCAGGATACAGAGAGCGAACGACGGGGAGACCGTGATCTGTCCGTGTGACACAGCCAGTCACAGATAATTAAAGTGAGCTGTTGAGACAATGGAGTTGTTGTAAACGATAGTGTCTCGTTTGAAAGAAAGCTGAATGGACCAAAGGTAAAAAAACAGTCTCTCCTGTAGTGTACCTGCTTTTGATGTAGCAACAGTCAGCCAAGTCTCGACGCGTTGTCCGCCAGAACAGGCCTATTATTGGTGGCCACCAGCATTACTAGCAATTTAGCATATGCTCTGCTGCTGTCACAGTGATCGGGCCGGGCAGGCCTGCTTTCCCGCCGATACCATACATAGTTCACACACAAAGGTTGGATGTAATGCACAAAGGGGTGTATGGTGGAGCCCGTGCAAGCGAGCAACTTGTGGCCAAGATGAGTCGAGAGACATATCGGGTACACGGGGCGCAGCCAGTTTCCGTCAGTCGACTCGGCTGGGCATCACCACGTCGCCGTCCGGCCACTGGTGATTGTACCCCCCCCCCCCGGGACCTTTCAAAGCCCAGCGAGCTGAGCCGAGCGCCATGCATTCCAGACCCACAAACGACCGCGCGTGATTAATGGGGGAGGCAACCTTGTCCTTGGGCCTCAACAAGGTCGAGTACCCGAGGGTGGAGGCGGCGGATGCGGCTTTGGCCTTCACTCTGAGCACCGGCGGCGGCGGCGGCGGCAGCTGGGTGGTGGAGATGGAGAAGACGATCGGCGACATGAACATCGACCCGGCGGTGGAGATGGCGCGCTGGAAGCGCCACTCCGTCTACCGCGTCCCGGAGCGGATCAAGAATCTGCACAACAGCAAGGCGTACCAGCCGGAGCTGGTCTCGCTGGGGCCCTTCCACCACGGCGACCCGGAGCTGCTCCCCATGGAGGAGCACAAGCGCCGCGCCGTCGTGCACCTCGTCAAGCGCTCCGGGAAGCCGCTGCGGGAGTTCGTGGCCGCCGTGGCCGAGGTGGCCACGCAGCTGCTGGACGCCTACAAGGACCTCGGCGACGAGTGGCGCGGCGCCGACAACCGGGAGCGCTTCGTGGAGCTCATGGTCACCGACGGCTGCTTCCTGGTGGAGGCCATGCGGATGGACGCGCTGCGGGGGAAGGTGCACGAGGACTACGCGCCCAACGACCCCGTCTTCAGCAAGTACGGCTACCTCTACCTCTGGAACTACATCCAGTCCGACATGGTCGTCGTGGAGAACCAGCTGCCGCTTCTCCTCCTCCAGAGGCTCCTCGTTGTCATGGATCATGACAGATATCAGGTACTGTACTACACTACTACTCCTCCACTTTATTTCATCGATCCGTAATTTTTTGGTCCTTTCTTCTTTATCAATCCCCCCTCCCCCTTTCAGTTTACCAAATTCCGACCGACCAGATTTAAACCGACAATAATCACTTCACTGGTAGATTTACGTACATAGCAGTATTGATCACTCGGATTGGTACTATCTATCTGCAGTTTAATTGGATTCAGTTAGTTGGCTTGGCTGGATTGGTGCTGGCTTCAGCTTAATTGGCGTAGAAGGCATGGCTGAGCTACTGTTCTTGCATGCCGACCTCGACGGCGACAGATGAAAGAGACATGATAGATTGTCGGCAAACTTTGTGTGAAAGTGATGTAATCTTAGCTCTTCTCGCTTCCGTTGCTGTTGGCGCGTCGACGGCGCTCCACCACGCGCCAGCCCCCACTATACCTCCGGTGGCGATCGATGCGTACGGCATCGAGCTCGCACACTGATGGATAGAGGGAAGAAGGGGAATGAAAGAACAAAGTTTCAGTACGTAAGAAAAAAAATGACTGAATTAAATGAAATAACTGCATGTCGAGTTAAATTTTTCAAGCCGATTTTAGAAGACGTTGTGTGATTAAAATGTTATCATTTCAGTAACTTGTATATATATGGTTAATGGAGACTGTGACTTGGAAACCCGTTCCTGTTAAATTCACAATCCAGTTTCGCGAGTTATTTTTGCAGCGTTTATTTTAGATGTAGAGTTTGAATTAAAGCATGCCAGCACTTTTGCTCTAAGAAGTTGAAAATTCATATATTCGTCCAGTAAAAAAGAGATAACTATAATGCAGATTAGTCAGAACATTATATATGGAACCTGTCAATCTTATTGAAAAATACGGGTAATGGAGACCGAGGCAACCATGTTAGTTCTAACTGATTGCTATAGAATGCTTCAGGAGTCAGCAGGTTGGTGCTCGATTCTCTCTGTCCGTGGCGGCGGCACCTGGTAGGCATCAATCACCTCGGGCTCCACCCTCTCGACATCTTGTACACAAGCCTCACCCACGGTGACCACCAAGAGCGCACCGGATCGACAGCATATGTCATGCCCTCGGCGATGGAGATCTACGAGGCCGGAATCCACTTCAAAGTGAGCGACACCGACAGCCTCCTCGACGTCCACTTCGAGCACGGCGTGCTGAGCATGCCGGCGATCAGGGTCGACGACCGGACCGAGAAGAAGTTCCTGAACCTGATGGCGTTCGAGCGTCTCCACCCCGGCGCCGGCAACGACGTGACGGCGTACGTGATCTTCATGGACAACATCATCAGCTCGGCCAAGGACGTGGCGCTGCTGAGGTCCAAGAACATCATCGAGTGCGGGCTGGGCAGCGACGAGGAGGTGGCCAAGCTGCTCAACAACACGCTGAACAAGGGCGGGGTGATGAGCCCGTCCAGCAGGCTCCACGACGTGCAGCGCCGGGTGAAGGCCCATTGCCGGATGAGGTGGAACAGGTGGCGGGCCAATTTCTTTCAGAGGTACCTGAGGAATCCTTGGGTGTTCATCTCCCTTGTTGCGGCAGTTGTCCTGCTTGTGGCCACCCTCTTGCAGACTGTGTATACCGTTTTGCCATTTTACTCTAACACTTAGTACCACTTGAATGTACACTGTAATTTTTCTAATATTGATTAATGCATACGCTTTGTCCTACTGATTAGTTCGTGGAGTCTCTCTCTCTCTCTTTCTCTTATTTGTTTATGAGTACTTTGTCGCATAATCTGTGGCCATATGCGTGCCACTGCTCAATTTTTGTCTTCCATATAAAAAGGCAGTTCCCATCGGCTGCTCGTAAAGAAAATACACTTGCCACGATAACCAAGGGCACTTAGACTCCAATATTCCTCTAAAGTAGATGATGCCCCACGCGTTGCTATAAAACTTGCGCATAGATAGATGTTTGGAAAATAAAACTATTGCAAAAACAAATTTAAGAATGCTCTTGAATATATTTTGAAAACAATAAAGTATATGAAGCATGTGATAAAATGTTGTAAAATATATATATATATATATATATATATATATATATATATATATATATATATATTAGATTGAAGTCAAACGAGCGTCATTCTTAACAAAAATGTGTAACATAACCTATATTTGCTCCAAATGCACAACGTACAAATATATATAGGTCATGCTACAAAAAATATGTAACATGACTGTCTACGCGAGCACAAAAAATAAGTGGAACAAAGTAACATGCATGGTTGCATGAATAGATTAATGCAAAAATTGTAATATGCATGACTTGATGATGTGGCATAGTTGCATGAAAAGAAAAAATAGGTAGTGAGTTGCAACTATTTAAGAATAAAGTATAAAGTATATGATCATTGAGGTGGTTTAAATCGCATTTAACAGTCACGGTTGAGTTTTTTTTACGGTGGTGTGTTCCCAAGGCTAGGGTGGGCTAGTTTGACCGCTCACTAGGTAGAACCCGAAAGGATAGATCGACACAGTGTGCTACTAATCTCTGTGAAAACCTAAAAACCCCTACGGCGATTAGGGTTTCGAGCGGACCAGATGGCGCTCGTCGGATCTTCATGGCGAGGTGGCTGGGACTTCCGTTAGGAGATGGCGACACCACCCAGCGGCATGCAGTGAGATTCAGTCAAAGGGTTTAGTAAGCTTGGGATCGCCGACGAGGAAGCGACTCCGTTGGTGAGTAATGATAGAGAAGAAGGGAAGCCGGTGAACTGGCTCCTCGCTCAAAGGGTTCTTCACCGCAATCGACCATCTCAAGCACGCTTCGGCTGTCATGGGGAAACCCTAGAGGACTCCGGTTTAGATCGATGGGGGCACTTTGTGGCGGAAATTGAGGCACAAGGGGACAAAGATAGGATCCGAGAGGGATCTCCATGGCATGTGAGCAAGAACGCAATCATCTTGGCTGAGTTCAAAGATTGTATGAGGCCAGATGAGGTGTTTGAACGGTTCAATCTATGGGATAGGGTCCCGAATCTTCCCTACAATCTGCGTGATGATGCATGGGTCAAGTTGATAACTCAACAGATTGATAAAGAAGCAACTTCGGTTCAGTTTGACCACGTGGGTGGATATCTGATTGCCTGTAATCTGCGTTGGTAATTTCCCGAAGAGGAGGGAATGATGCAGCACAACAATGGTAAGTATTTCCCTCAGTTATGAAACCAAGGTTAACAATCCAGTAGGAGAACCAAGCAACACTATGTAAACAACACCTGCAGACAAACAACAAAAACTTGCAACACAACGTGTAAAGGGGCTGTCAATCCCTCAACGGTACTGAGATAGATTAAATTGTATGAGATTGGATAAATAGATCTAGCAAAAACACAAAATAAAATAAATAAAGAAAAATTGCAGCAAGGTATTTTTGGTTTTGATATATGATAGGAAATAGAACTGGGGCCGTAGTTTTCACTAGAGGCTTCTCTAAATAAAATAGCATACGATGGGTAAACAAATTACTGTTGGGCAATTGACAGGAAAGCAAATAATTATGACGATATCCAAGGCAATGATCATGTATATAGGCATCACGTTTAAGATTACTAGACCGACTCATGCCTGCATCTACTACTATTACTCCACACATCGACCGCTATCAAGCATGCATCTAGTGTATTAAGTTCATGGAGAAACAGAGCAATTCAATAAGAACAATGACATGATGTAGATAAGACAAACCCACGTATGAATAAACCCCATCTTGTTACCCTTAATAACCACGATACATGCGTGTCATGCCTCCTTTCTGTCACTGAGATTGAGCACCGCAAGATCGAACCCATCACAAAGCACCTCTTCCCATGGCAAGATAAATCAATGTAGTTGGCCAAACCAAACCAATAAATCGGAGAAGAAATACGAAGCTATAATAATCACGCATAAAAGAGTTCACAGAAGACTCAAATAATATTCATGGATAGATCCGATCATAAACTCACAATTCATCAGATCCCAACAAACACACCGCAAAAAGGAGTTGCATCAAAAAGATCTCCAAGAACATCAAGGAGAACATTATATAGAAGATCAAAAAGAGAGAAGAAGCCATCTAACTACTAGGAACGGACCCGTAGGTCTGTGGTAAACTACTCACACATCATCGGAAGGGCAACAAGGATGATGAAGAACCCCTCCGTGATCGTTGCCCCCTCGGGCAGAGTACCGGAAAAGGCCTCTAGATTGGATCTCGTGGTTCTGGAACTTGCGGCGGCTGGAAAAGTGTTTCGTCGACTCCCTTAGGGTTTTTGGGATTTTAGAGTATTTATAGAGGCAGAGGTAGGTCAAGAAGCTTCCCGTGGGCTCCACTACCCACTAGGGCGCGCCTGGGGCCCCTCGCGCGCCCTGGGGCCTAGTGGGCCCCATGGGCTCATATCGTGTGCTCCTTTGGCTCCCTGGGTGTCTTCTGGGCAGAAAAAATCTCTAAAAAGTTTCGTGGCATTTGGACTTCTTTTGGTATTGATATTCTGCAAAGTAAAAAACAAGCAAAAAACAGCAACTGGCACTGGGCACTATGTCAATAGGTTAATCCCAAAAAATGATATAAAGTTCCTAGTAAAAGTATATAAAACATCCAAGATTGATAATATAACAGCATGGAACAATAAAAAATTATAGATACGTTGAAGATGTATCAATATCTTCGAGCTAGGGTCTCGATTGATGTTAGCAAGCCCTTAGCCGATGGATATTGATAGACTCGGGAAAGAGGAAAAAGACGATTTTTTTGACATACAATATGAACAAGTGCACCACTTCTGCTTTTCCTGCAGCCGACTCATACATCCGGATTTGTACCCTTTGGACCGAAGTTGAGGGCACTGATACGTCTCCAATGATCTATAATTTTTGGTTGGTTCATGCTATTATATCTTCACTTTTATATACTTTATATGTCATTTTATATTGTTTTATGGACTAACCTATTAACTCAGTGCCCAGTGTCAGTTGCTATTTTCCGCGTGTTTTTAGTTTTCCAGGGAATCCATACCAAACAAAGTCCAAGCATGACGAAAGTTTTTGACGATTTTTTCTGGACCAATAGAGACCCTTGAAGCTTCGGGAGGAGACCGAACGGTGCACGAGGGAGCGACATGGCAAGGGGGCATGCCCTGGGGGTAGGGCGCGCCCATGTGTGTTGTGCCCCCATTTGGCTCCTTTTGACCTAATTCCAGACCTATAAATTCCCATATATCCAGAAACTTACGGAGCAGGACCCAAAACAATTCTTTCACTGCCGCAAGCCTCTGTTCCGAAGGGATCCCATCTAGAGGCCTTCGCCAGTACTCTGTCGGAGGGGGAAACCATTGGGGATGCAATCTTCATCAACCTTGTTGCCTCCATGATGATGTGTGAGTAGTTCTCACAGGACCTATGGGTCCATAGAAGTACCTAGATGGCCCTCTCTCTCTCCCTCCCTCTCTCTCTCTCTCTCTCTCTCTCTCTCTCTCTTGATCTTCAATACAATGATCTCATCTGGGATCAATCGATGTAAACTTTTGTGGGTGTGTTTGTCGGGATTCGATGAATTGTGGGTTTATGATCAGATTATACATTGAAAATATTTGAGTCTTCTCCGAGATTTATTTATGTGTCATTTTATAGCTATGTATGCTTTCTGATCTATGAGTTTTCTTTGGCCAAGTTGATGATTAGATCTTCGGAGGGAGTGATGCATAGTATTAGGTTCAATGTTGTGGTGTCCTTACTCTGTGATAGGAGGGGTTGCAACGCACGTATTGTATTGTTGCTACTAAGGGTAAATGGCGGGATTTGAACATATTGCATGGTCATATTCTGTGTACATCTGTCATCTTGCTTAAAGAATTACTCGGTTTGTCATGACCTTAATACTTTGAGATGCATGCTTGATAGCGGTCTTGGGGTGGTGTAATAGTAGTAGATGCAAATGTGAAAGAACATGCGGTGCCCCCATGTTTGGTTTTGGTAATTAATGACAATTCTATGGACTAATGGTTGCCTTGAGTTTTATTGTAAGGGTTTGTCCATAGGATTTTCTTGAAGTCCATGTGTTGGGTTCAAGTAGTTTATGAGATGACCAAGGTGCTATTCAAGGAATTATCCAAAGATGGTCATGTAGAAGACATGATACATGGTTGATCAAGACTAAGTTAAAGTGTGAATCTAGTTGATCAACACGCAAAGCGTAGAAGATGCACCGAAAGGGATCAAGTGATCCCATGGTATGGTAAGCATTGTCCATTACACTTTGTGTACTAACCCATGGTCTACGTGAGAGTTCTTTGTGGGGTTAGGTATGTTTCCATGGGCTTGCGTCAAGAGGAAGATCTCATACAACCCATGGAGGATGACATCAAGTGGCGATCGACATCAAGATTGCGGCAAGTTTAAGTGGAGCATCACGAAGACATCATGCTTGAACCTTGCCGTCCATTGTGGTGACAATGGACTTATGAAGATGTGCCGAAGAGTGGCTCACCCATAGTGGAGTATGGGGGGGAGGCAATCTACTTGCACTACTACAGGATGCTGCTAACGCGACACTACAATCAGAGACCCCTTCGAGAAACTGTGTGCGATGCCATAATCGCAAACGGTGCTGTATGAAAGCCGTCAGAAATGTATAAAATGTTTGCGATGATGGATGCATCAAACACGGTTCAGGTTTTAGTTGCGTGTGCGATGAAGGACATACGGTTCAGTTCAATTAACTGTTTGCGATGAGGAGGAACAAAAGAAACAGGTAGCCAGATGAAGGCGTGTGCGATACACAGCATACGGTTCACTCGGATGAACTGTTTGTGATTAGGCAACACAAAAGAAACGGGCAGCCAGATGAAGGTGTGTGCAATATACAGCATACGGTTCACTCGAATGAACTGTTTGTGATTAGGCAACACAAAAGAAACGGTCAGCCAGATCAAGGTGTGTGGGATATACGGCATGCGGTTCACTCGGATGAACTGTTTGCGTTGACACAAGAGTACTGAAACGGTTCAACTTAACAAGACGCGTGTGTTGTGCGATGGGATTGCATGCGGTTCACTCAGCCCTTGTCGTCAGTGTGTGACCTCTGTGGCAACCGTTCGCTCCCCAGGCGCCTCTTCGTGTACAGTGGCAACCGTCCACCGACTCTTCGCCTTTCCCTCTCGATTTGGAACTGCTGTCGCACGCTAGCTCTTCCTCCCTGCTCCATTTTCCTTCACCCTTCCTTCTGCCATTGTTTGATCGTCTTCTCCATGGAGGGAACAAGCCAGAAACGACCCCGTTATTCTTGCCCAGATCTGAATGATGACGCGGTGGAGGAACTCATTCATCACTGCGACGTCATCACCTTGGCTAGCATGGCAGGTTCGTTCAAGAGCATTCTCGACTCAACTAATAACATCATTATAAGAAACCCAAGGGTTCAGGAGCGGTTTGATCTCCCCTATCTTCTTCGCCGTGACCCTACTGACTGGCGCGGGGACGAGGGAAGCCTCACCTTGTGTAAGTTGATGCCGATGATAATGATACGTATGATGTTAAGATGCCATCGCTTGAGGGCAAGGCTTGGACAGGCACAAATGGAGGTTGGGTTGTTTATATTGGGTACAACTGCGAGTGGGAACTTGTGAATGTGTACACTCGTCACCGGGTTCCACTTTGAAAAATCTCAGACGACTGCCCAGAGGTTGAGTACACTGGTATTCTACGTGAGTTCAAATACGATCATGCTGACTGTCGTCTACGGAAGATAGCAATTTGTCGAGTTCCCAACCGCTCATGGGGTTATAGGAATGCTTATTTTGTCGCTATCTTCGACAAGCTTGTTGTCGTCCTTCATGGTTCGACTCGATGGATATTGCTCAAAAATCAGTTTCTATACACGGATGAGTACTGTGATGCAACTCAATACGAGGGTCTTGTGTTTGCTGCCACCACTCGTGGCACTGTTTTTGCATGGAATCCTCATGATTTTGGTACGTTTGTCTTCCACCATAATTATAATTGTTTCATCCACATGCATGCGGGTTAGCTAGTTTCCCTTTACTAATTAACCTTCTTGTGTTTCCAAGGTCATGTGAACATTCCACCACCTATACTTGAAAATTTTATTCACGAGCATGAGGATGAGCAGGACCCATATACTCAGTGGCGCCTGGCAACTTATTCCGATGGATCACCTCTTCTTGTCTGTATACGGGGCACTGCTGATGTTACTAAGGAAGCAGGTGTTGTCTCGTATGGTCGCACTCTCCGGACCTATTCCAACATCCGTTGCAGGGTATTCGGGATGGATACTAGTGTACTAGCACCAACACCTTCTCCTTGGTTCAGTATTGAAAGTCTTGGAGGAAACTCGCTCTTCCTTGGACAAAACTATCCAATGATGGTGGAAGGCGATCCAGCTGCTGTTGACACAACGTTACTACCATTTATGAGAAGCAACTGTATCTATACCTCGGACATCACTATGCTTCCCTACCGTCCCAATATGGGTATTGAAATAGGCCGCTTCAGCCTGGATGATCAGTCCTGCGTTGGTCTCGAGATTGACAGTAGCTGGCCCTTCCCAGAGAATCACTTCTGGTTCAAAGCAAGCGTTTCCAACGCCGACGAGTGGTTGAGCTGAAGTTCATTTCATCGCTTTGTTATTTGTTGTGTGAGAAAAACTTTACTAGAATGTTTTGTTGAAAATGATCTATAATCCAACGTGTATCCTCGTTATCGTTGTGGGTTGATGACTTGTTGTATGTAATCAATGGTACATTTGCATATGCGTCCATGAACTCACGCCTGCTAGTGGTGTCCATATGAACAGTGCTAGTGATTTTAGTTGCAAAAATTAGATAGTGCTAGTGACTTGTAGCTGCATATTTTGACAAATCGCAGTGTTACAAGGTTGACAAATGGCAATGTTACTAGATAAACAAAAGTCAATCTTTCCTATTTGAGAAATGGCAACATACCCAAAATGACAGATATGCAAATCTTACCCAATTGTTTGTACGTGGTTGCACACGGGTCATGCAAAACAACCGTTTGCGTTGAAGAGATGCAGAAATCCTGCTCGGCACATTTTCCCTTGGCTTCCTTGGGAAGCTGTCGGTTTGCATACGGGTGTTCTAACTAAAACGTTTGCAATGAGTATTTTATATTTAAAACCATTGACGTTTTTTCAAAATAAAATCGTTTGATAAGTCTGTACATTAAGAGAGAAAAACGCAAGTTCTTTGAAACCATATCTTTCATTCAGTCACACTGCGAATTTATATTCATATGATCGAGAATTCGAGATACAATATTAAACCCCAAAAAAACTATTTCCGGCGGCGGCAGAGGCGGTGTGCCGCGCCGTCGTTGTCGTTGTCGTCCTCCGGGACGCCGTTGTTGAAGTCTTCAAGGCAGCACAAAATGTTCTTCACTTGTAAATCAAACATCATGTCATCGCGCGATCGACGGGCGGGGCGCGGGAGGACGGCAACTGGCGCCGCTGAGAGGTAGCAGTCGACGGCAGCGTCCCATGTCGCAGAGGGGGGGCGCACAGGCACAGGCACGGGCGTGGCGGGTGCAGCCAAATGCACGGGGACCGGTGCCGCGGTGGGTGGAGGGGCGCGCACGGGCACGGCGGGTGCCGCCAAACGCACGAGGGCCGGCGGCACGGTGGGTGCAGGGGCACGCACGGGCACGGGCACAGGCGCTGGTGCTGGCATGTACATGAGGTCGCGCAGGTCCGTGGAGACCTCACTGACGCCCGCGGCTTCCATCTCTGCGATAGTGCTCGGCGACCAGCCTGTCAATGCTACGGGGATGGTCGCTGGCGCAGGAGCGTGGATGGGAGCTGGGACGGGAGCGGGGGCAGCAACCGCCGCGGCCAGCTCGTTCTGGGCCATGTCCATGAGGCACCATTCCTACTTATTTTCTATCTCCTCCGGCTCGGAGTCAACTTCACCAAACTTGAAGACTAGTGGAAGATGATCATTCTGCGCCATGGCGGTGGAGGTCTGCGGGAGGGAGGGAAATGGGAGGCAAACAATAAGGCCGCCCGTATTAAATAGAGGCTCGGGCACCATTAATGGAGAGGAAGGCGGGCAGCCATGGAAGTCAAAGGGCTCGCTTCCCAGTGAGCCTGCACAGCGTAAAGCTCGCACGCTTCCCGGTGAGCCTCCGCATTGGAGGACAGCTTGCACGCCTCTCGGTCAGCCTGCGCACCGGATTGCGTTCGCACGCCTCCCGTTCAGTCAAGGTCAAGCAGCTGTCCGCACGGCACCTCGTACAGCCAATAAAACCAAGACACGTGGCGTCACGTGAATGGTTAACAGAACGCACACGTTTTGAATTATACAAACGTTTGAGATATTAAGTGGCATCTATTTTCTCAAAATGCCTTTGTTGGCTGTCATTATTTGAGTGCGCCTTCTCTCAAAATGGACACGGAAAATACCACATCATGTCGGCGCCATTCCATGATAGCATGCCAAGTTTCATGAATTTCAGACGAGTTTTGGATTTACTAGAATTTAAAAACGAGGCATCTCAATGTTTTTTCGGCAATCAACGGTGCCCTGGTGTTTGAAATTCATTCCCATTTATTGCATGGGACCTAAGCATGCACCCAAGGACACATATTTGATTTTTCAACCAATTTATATGCACTGGAGCATGTGCATGTAGTTCAATTTTGAATTATGCACATAAATGCATTGAAAACTCAGTTAATGCATAAAAATGTCCAAAAGAACCTTGAAAAATCTCAAAAATTGACACAACACTCCTGTTGTTCTATGTTGACACGAGAAAAAATTTGGAAGCAATAAGAGGCAGTGGATATCGTTTCGTCCCCAAAGGTGGGACGTTCCCTATCGAAACCATGATGCTTGTTGTGAGAAGCTCTGGTTTGTGAGAAGCATATACCCAAACCTGCCCCACACGGGACAAAAATTTTACCACGGCATGTTGATGCCGCTCCATGAAAGCATGCCAAGTTTCATGAATTTCAGACAAGTTTTGGATTTACTAGAATTTAAAAACGAGGCATCTCAATGTTTTGCCGGCAATCAACCGTGCCCTGGTGTTTCAAATTCATTTCCATTTCTTGCATGGGACCTAAGCATGCACCCAAGGACACAGATTTGATTTTTCAACCAATTTATATGCACTGGATCATGTGCATGTAGTTCAAATTTGAATTATGCACATAAATGCATTGAAAACTCAGTTAATGCATAAAAATGTCCAAACGAACCCTAAAAAATCCCAAATATTGACACAACACTGCTGTTGTTCTATGTTGACATGAGAAATTTTTTCAAAACAATAAGAGGCAATGGATATCGTTTCATCCCCAAAGGTGGGATGTTCCCTACCGAAACCATCATGCTTGTTGTGAGAAACTCTGGTTTGTGAGAAGCATATACCCGAACCTGCCCCAAATGGGACACATTTTTTAACACGGCATGTTGATGCCGCTCCATGATAGCATGCCAAGTTTCATGAATTTCAGACAAGTTTTGGATTTACTAGAATTTAAAAACAAGGCATCTCAATGTTTTGTCGACAATCAACAGTGCCCTGGTGTTTTAATTTCATTCCAATCTCTTGCATGGGACCTAGAAATTCACCCAAGGACACATATTAGATTTTTCAACCAACCTTAGTGCATTGGAGCATGTGCTTGTAGTTCAAATTTGAATTATGCACATAAAATGCCTAGAAAACCCAGTTAATGCATAAAAATGTCCAAACGAACCCCGAAAAATCACAAAAATTAACACAACACTCAGGTTGTTCTATGTTGACACTAGAAAATATTTGAAAGCAATAAGAGGCAATGGATATCGTTTCGTCCCCAAAGGTGGGACGTTCCCTATCGAAACCATCATGCTTGTTGTGAGAAGCTCTGGTTTGTGAGAAGCTTATACCCGAACCTGCCCCAAACGGGACAATTTTTTTACCACGGCATGTTGATGCCGCTCCATGATAGCATGCCAAGTTTCATGAATTTCAGACGAGTTTTGGATTTACTAGAATTTAAAAACCAGGCATCTCAATGTTTTGCCGGCAATCAATAGTGCCCTGGTGTTTGAATTTCATTCCCATCTCTTGCATGGGACCAAGAAATTCACCCAAGGACACACATGTGATTTTTCAACCGTAGTGCATTGGAGCATGTGCTTGTACTTCAAATTTGAATTATGCACATAAAATTCCTAGAAACCCAGTTAATGTATAAAAAGGCCAAACAAACCCCGAAAAATTCCAAGATCGAACACAACACTCCTGTTGTTCAATGTTGACACTAGAAATTTTTTGAAAGCAATAAGAGGCAATGGATATCGTCCCGTCACCAAAGGTGGTACGTTCCCTATCGAAACCATCATGCTTGTTGTAAGAAGCTCTGGTTTGTTAGAAGCTTATACCCGAACCTGCCCCAAATGGGACAAAATTTTCACCACGGCATGTTGATGCCGCTCCATGATAGCATGCCAAGTTTCATGGATTTTAGACGAGTTTTGGATTTACTAGAATTTAAAAACCAGGCATCTCAACGTTTTGCCGGCAATCAACAGTGCCATGGTGTTTGAATTTCATTCCCATCTCTTGCGTAGGACCTAGAAATTCACCCAAGGACACACATGTGATTTTTCAACCAACTTTGGCGCATTGGAGCATGTGCTTGTAGTTCAAATTTGAATTATGCACATAAAATGCCTAGAAAACCCAGTTAATGTATAAAAAAGGCCAAACGAACCCCGGACAATTCCAAGATTGAACACAACACTCCTGTTGTTCTATGTTGACACTAGAAATTTTTTGAAAGCAATAAGAGGCAACGGATATCGTCTCGTCCCCAAAGGTGGCACATTCCCTATCGAAACCATCATGCTTGTTGTGAGAAGCTCTGATTTGTGAGAAGCTTATACCCAAACCTGCCCCAAATGGGACAAAATTTTCACCATGGCATGTTGATGCCGCTCCATGATAGCATGCCAAGTTTCATGAATTTTCGACGAGTTTTGGATTTACTAGAATTTAAAAACCAGGCATCTCAACGTTTTGCCGGCAATCAACAGTGCCCTGGTGTGTTTGAAATTCATTCCCATCTCTTGCATGGGACCTAGAAATTCATCCAAGGACACACATGTGATTTTTCAACCAACTTTGGTGCATTGGAGCATGTGCTTGTAGTTCAAATTTGAATTATGCACATAAAATGCCTAGAAAACCCAGTAAAGGTATAAAAAGGCCAAACGAACCCCGAAAAATTCCAAGATTGAACACAACACTCCTGTTGTTCTATGTTGACACTAGAAATTTTTTGAAAGCAATAAGAGGCAACGGATATCGTCTCGTCCCCAAAGGTGGTACGTTCCCTATCAAAACCATCATGCTTGTTGTGAGAAGCACTGGTTTGTGAGAAGCTTATACCCAAACCTGCCCCAAATGGGACAAAATTTTCACCACGGCGTGTTGATGGCGCTCCATGATAGCATGCCAAGTTTCATGAATTTTAGACGAGTTTTGGAATTACTAGAATTTAAAAACCAGATATTTCAACGTTTTGCCGGCAATCAACAGTGCCCTGGAGTTTCAAATTCATTCCCATCTCTTGCATGGGACCTAGAAATTCACCCAAGGACACACATGTGATTTTTCAACCAACTTTAGTGCATTGGAGCATGTGCTTGTAGTTCAAATTTGAATTATGCACATAAAATGCCTAGAAAACCCAGTTAATGTATAAAAAAGGCCAAACGAACCCCGAAAATTCATTCCCATTTCTTCCATGGGACCTAAGCATGCACTGAAGGACACAGATTTGATTTTTCAACCAATTTGTATGCACCGGAGCATGTGCATGTAGTTTAATTTTGAATTGTGCACCTGAAATGGCTAGAAAACTTGTTTAATGTATGAAATGTCCAAACGAACCCTGAATAATTCCAATTCTTTTAAGACACACATACAGTTGCATGTTCACTGCAGATAAAAGGTCTAGCAATTCAAACACCGTCCATTGCCGCTGTGACCCGATTTTGTAATTCAAATCAAGTAGATCCCACACAGTTTATTCTCACCAGCCGTGTGAGATGTAGTACAAAATATCTTGGAGCATCGTCGGTGTATAGTACGCCTATGGCTTACGCGAGAAGGTGCGTCGGCTATAGTCCACAGCCGGCGTGTCAAGCACACTAGCTCGCTCCCCCAAAACTCCCGCCTCTGCATCCCTCTCTGCTTCAGTCCCTTGATTCAAATTTTCAGTAGCCCCGACATTTTACTCCCGCCTCTGCATCCCTCGCAATCTCAAAAATATCTGCTCGCCCTTGATCCAAATTTTCAGTAGCCCCGCCTTGTTACTCCCGCCTAGTAAAATTTTCAGTTGCCGTAGTATTTCCTCAAACACAACCTCCGCTCACACAGACACACACAACCCTCGAAACCAGTGGTAGGTTGCCGCCATCGCCGACGCCTCCATCCTCAACCTCTGCCTTTGTGCCGAGGAGCTCGAGTAGCCAATGGCCAAAAAGAGGTTTATCGCAGCCTTTTCGCCCAACGCCGACGAGGTGGCCGCCGAGGTGTCCCCGTCATCCTCCGCGGGCCCGATCCGCCGTCGCCGGTCCCCCAATCCGCCGTCGCCGGTCCCCCAATCCGCCCGCCGCCGCGCCCCTACGCCGGTTCGAGGACTTCCCCGTCGTCCCCCGGACCCGGCAGCCGACGAAGTCCTACCTCGGGGTCCGGCAGCGGCCGTGGGGGACGTGGGTCGCCGAGATTACAGATTGAGAGACCCTCACCCGCCGGTGGCTCGGTAACTTCCACACGGCCGATCTCGCGGCCATGGAGTACGACCGCTGGCAGGTCCGCTTCGGCGCGGCGGCTAGGCTCAATTTCCCCTTCGGCACGCGTCCGGTCCACCTCGTTCCGCCGGAGCCAGGGTGGTGAGCTCGGCTATGGCGCGGGGGGACCGCGAGGTGTGGGAGCGTCTTGAGGCCGAGGCCGCCGACGAGGCCTACATGCAAGAGCTCCGCCGGCAGCACCTGGAGCTCGTGGAGGTGGAGCGGGCGATCTTTGCCAGCGCGGAGGGCGGCGAGGTTATCGCGCTCTCCTCCAATGACGAGGTCGAAGGCGGCGAGGACAGCGGCGCGGAGGGCGGCAAGGTTATCGCGCTCTCCTCTGATGACGAGGTCGAAGGCGACGGCGACGGCGCGCAGAGGGCGTCGAGGTGGGGCCCCAGGACAAGGAGATCGACGTCGACGAGTGGAGGAGTGCCTTCCCCAACGACCCCGACGACGGTACTGGCCCGGACCCGGCTCACAGCACACCGTACATGACGAGGAAGGATTGGCTCGACTTCTACTTCGACCGAAAGTAGTTTGGCTTAGTTTAAATTTATGTTTTATGTTCGGTTATGCAAAACTATCTATTTTTATGTTTGAATGCATGCTACTTTCGGTTGAACCTGCTTTGAACTTGATCAAATTGAAGTTTACAACCTTAAGTTTAGGGGATCGACTAGAAAAGGCCAAAAATTGTTGGAGTATATATATATATATCCAGTAAGGGTTTTAGTCCTTTAACTTTTTAAGGATCACCTAGAGATGTCCTTATGACTTGTTTATTTCAGTTCATCACAATGTGACGCTCTATATGTGCAACTATTTGTTGTGCAGTTCAATTTCATCAATAACAGTTTCAACAATACCACTATGAATTACGATATTTGGTTGCTGTTAAGGATATTGCAGTTAACATGCCTTTACGTTTTCAATTGTTGTTTAGCAACATGCATTGTACTGAATGACTAAATATGCAATCCTAGGCTACATAGCAACAAGGAAGAGTGTTACCTTAATGTTCTGATGATGTCTATATATACATGTAATAAAATCTTATATAATGGGATGGATGGAATGTTGTACTGCATCATTTTTCAATTGTTGTTTAGCTTCTAATATTAACTTGGTGCTTTTAGGTACATATATCATTGCCAAAGATCCACACTTCGACCCTTTCTGCGCATGGGGCAATGAGATATTCATGAACCAGCATCAAGTGAGGAAACTCATAAAGATTGTTACTAAAATGGGTCAAAAGATGTTAATCGAACTATTTGTTTACACTTTATGCAAGACAACAGTGAACTGCATAATGGTAAGTAAGAACCATGTAGCCTTCTTTTTACTACCCCTAATCAGTTGTGTTAGATGACAATATCTGAATCTTTTTTCTTTTGCAGTGGATCCTAAAGCAGTTTACTCAAGATTACCTCTCAAACTACATGATTGGCGGCCGGCCATCACAAGGGGTTGGACTAGAGTTCTGCATGCCTTCTGCATCCAGGAGAGCACAATAGGGCCATTCCGCTTCACCTTGTTCAGCAACTGAAATGTCTGTCGCCTCTTTCTTTACCATCTGTAATAGTACAAGTATAGAACCCTGGTACATCATTCTTTATTTGGTGCTTCTGTAATTCTTAAACATATGTACCTGTGAATCGAATAATGCATTGGTTGTTTGAACTTGATGGATATGAATAAGATATAGCCTACTTTCAAGTTTAAATTAGGTACAATTTTAAATGACAACAATTAAATTAGGGTGAAATTACGTTGTGCAGGTCATTACGGCACACACGGGTGGTAAAACACAAACGTTTGCGATATACACCATAATACGAGACGGTTCACAGAGAGGAAACGTGTGCTAGCATGCACACAGTTGTCGTTCGCATAGTGTGTGTGATGTCGGACACTATCACATACGGTGTGGGAAAACTAAATGTGTGTGATTGTCTACCAATCGTACATGGTTTATAATCATGAACTGTTTGTGATGTGCCAGGCATCGTAAATCTCCCGTGCCTGGAATCTGCCTGGAAAGCTCCCGTGCCTAGAATCTGCCTGGTTTTAGGCAGAACCACAAAACTCCGACTGCGATGGCAATGCGAGCACAAACGAGTAGCAAGGATGAAGCGTTTGGGATATTCGAGATATCGGAAATGGTTATATAGGGACAACTGTATGCATCAAGGCACTCTATCCCCGACGGTTTCTAGGTCGTGTGGGAAGGACCCCCCCTATCGTCCACACTCACTTGGCGACGGTTCCAAATGCCGTCGCAAAAAGGGGTAAAAAACCGTTTGTTTAGGACCGACGTGCACCAGTGTTGTCTTCATCGAGCCAACGCAATCAAGAAAGGTGGTACAACTTGAGAAAGTAAAGATCGTCATCATCTAGCTCAAGTGGACTATGTGCAAGGCAAAGGTTTGTCCTTGATAGGTTTTCTATTTTACTGGTCTTATGGTGGTAGTTGGGAGACCAGGTTATAGGATCGATTGGCGTACTATCAATGGGGGCTTTCAAGTTAGTAGCTTGATCGTATCATTCTTAGAGCGCTCAAACCATTGCATCCTTGCATCATCTTTCTTGGTTCTTGTTTGGTGTTTCTCCTTGTGAGATTTGGAGCTAATGGTCATCTTCATGACAAGCTCGAGTTCATCGAAAACAGAGTTCACATGCATCTTCTATGATGTTTTCGATGTTGGGGTTTTCGCCGGTTCTTCATTCATAGAGGTTTCACATATCTATACCTTTGGCATTTCACATTTTTGTTTGGATAGTACGTGTCATCTTCTATCCAACAAGCTTGAGTTTGCTCAATTCGGAGCTCATATGCAAAAGTTATGGCAGTTCTGGTTTTCCTGCTTCCATCTGGTTGCTTGGGCTATTTTGAAGCTCACTAGCGGTAGTACCTCCCTAGGCAGTGGTAGTACCGCTTGCGCGGTACTTCCACGGTTCCAGTGTCGTGGGCACTATCGCTTGTTCTTGGCTTCTGGATACTTTATCACCTCAGCGGTAGTCGAGCGGTAGTAGTGCGCGGTAGTACCGCTTGCGCGGTACTTCCGGCCTTCTACTACCTCAGGAACCTCCGCTTATATTTTAGCCTCTGGATACATTTTTCCTCTATGTGGAAGTAGAGTGGCAGTAGTACCGCGCTGCCCTACTCTACTACCGCGGTTTCACCTGTACACGCAACACCTAGCAGTAGTACCGCTGGTGGGAGCGGTAGTACCGCTCCGGCGGCACTAGCGCATCCTTGAGTTTCTCAGTTGCATGTTATGGCTGAAACTATCGTGCCAGCGGAAGTATCGCTCACCCGAGCGGTACTACCGCTTGTGTGCGGGCTGAAGGCATAACGTTTGGATTTTTTCCCTTCCTATAAAAGGGGGTCTTCTTCCCCAATGGTTCTTAACCTTTTGAGCTCGTGTTCTTCCCCCATTGTTGACCTTCTTCGAGCTTGCTATCTCTCAATCCCGCCAATGATTCTTGCTAGTTCTTGAGGGAAAAGAGAGAGGAGATCTAGATCCACATTTCCACCAATCACTTTCTCCTCCATGTGAGGGTAACCCTTTGGATCTAGATCTTGGAGTTCTTCGTGTTCTCTTCTTCGTTCTTCCTCTCATTTTCCTCCATAGCATTAGTTGTTGTGGTGGGATTTGGGAGAGAAGGACTTGTGCACTCCGTGTGCCCTTGTCATTGCATTTGGTGCATCGGTTTGAGTTCTCTACGGTGATACGTGGAGGTGAAAGTTGAGAAGCTTATTACTCTTGGGTGCTTGGTACCCTAGAGCTTGTTCCTCTTGGGTGCTTGGGCGCCCTAGACGGTTGGTGGTGCTACAGAGCTCAATCATTGTGGTGTAAAGCTCTGGGCAAGCGTCGGAGTCTCCAATTAGGTTGTGGAGATTGCCCCGAGCAATTTGTACGGGTTTCGGTGACCGCCCCCAAGGGTTGCCAAAGTGTACAGGTACTGGTGACCGCCCCCAAGGGTTTCCATTTGTACAGGTTCGGTGACCGCCCCCAAGGGTCCTTTAGTGGAATCACGACATCTTGCATTGTGCGAGGGTGTGAGGAGATTACGGTGGCCCTAGTGTCTTCTTGGGGAGCATTGTGCCTCCACAACGCTCCAAACGGAGATTAGCATCCGCAAGGGTGTGAACTTCGGGATACATCGTCGTCTCCGGGTGGCTCGGTTATCTCTTACCCGATCCCTCTACTTATGCACTTTACTTTCTGATGGACATAGTGTTTCATGTTATATATCTTGCTATCACATAGTTATTTATCTTGCTGAGCATAAGTTGTTGGTGCACATAGGCGAGCCTAGTTGTTTTAGGTTTTGTGCTTGAAAAATTAAATGCTAGTTTTATTCCGCGTTTGTTCAAGCCCAAACCATAATTATTTTAAAGCGCCTATTCACCCCCCTCTAGGCGACATCCTCGATCTTTCAAGATGGATTTCGGTCTACTTGTCACGGACATCATGCCTATGCATGAATTATGCCATGGATGATCATCATAACTATGTGCTTTTCTATCAATTGCCCAACATTAATTTATTTACCTACTGATGCTATTATGAGAGCGATGCCTCTAGTGAACGCTATGGCCCTCGGGTCCCATTCACATCTATATTAAAACAAATCCTAGAATTGCTTGTTGTTTATTTTTACTTTTTATTTCACTTTTATTCATTATATCTATCACTACCAGATTTAATCCTTGCAATAGAGAAAGAAACAAGGGGAGTGATGCCCCCTTGCCTTGTTGGGGGTGCAAGCATTTGTTTCTCTGTGTGCAGATATTGTTTAAATTTTTCTGTGTGGTGTCTCCTACTGGTTCAATAAACCTTGGTTCTTAACCGATGGGAATACTATGTGCTACTATACTACATCACCCTTCCTCTTCGGGGAATCACAACACTATCACAAGTAGCAGAAGAATGTCTGGCGCCGTTGTCATGGAGGCTTCAGCTGACAAACTAGGTGCCTTCGCACACACTTATCATTTGCTTGTTCTCATGTTTCTTGCCTTTTGCCTTTTATTAGCTTTCTTTATTTTAAAAAATTACTTTTGTTACTATCTTTGTCGTTGCGCCCCTTGCCTTTCTTACTGGATTTCCAGTTGATGGGGAAGGCTTGGCAAATAAGCTTGTATCGGAAGAGAAGTGGATAACTAAGCTGTCGAGCTTAACTTAAACCTGATTTCCCTAGTAGTCTAAGTTGCAACTCCTCAGCATGCGGGCTATCAAGCATTCTTTTAACCATCTCTTTAACCATTTCCCAAAAATGTTTCTAAAAGATTACTGGTAAGCCATCTGGCCCAGGAGTTGTATTGGTTTTCATCTCTTTAACTACTAAGTCTATTTCCTCCATAGTGATTGTAATGTATTTAACCAGAGAATTGATTATGCTCCTGCAGAAGTATCTACTCGTAACAGAATTTCAGGTGTCAAAGTGCGGATTTCATATAGCCAAAATAATACTACCCTCAAAGATTGTCGCAATCCCCTATACTTGTGGGTTATCAATGCCTTTTTCTGGCGCCGTTTCCAGGGAGCATAGCTCTATTTATTGAGTTCACTTGGGATTTTACATTATGAAGAATCTAAAAGGCGCTAAGACTAAGATTGTACCCTCTAAGACGAGGGGAGGTAAGGAGCTGCCATCTAGCTCCGCACTTGATTCACCTTCTGTTTTAAGTAGGCTTGCGACACCACCACCTACTATTCATTCTGATATGTCGCAAGTAATTGATGATACTACTTATGTTATAAATGAAACTTGTGATAATGCTAGAACTTTCCTTGATGATATTGTGCCAATAGGTGAATTTCTTGATGAACAAATTGCTAAAGCTAAAGAATTTGAGAATGCTAAAACTGATGAAAATTATGATTCACCTATTATGTCTAGCTCTCCTAGAGTTGAAATGCCTAAGATACCTGAGAGATATGTTATAGATGGGGAGACAGCTAGTGAAATTCTTGCTTGTAATGATAGAGATGATGTTAAGAAATTACTAGGCAAGCTGAAAGAAAAAGCTATGATAGAGAGAATGAAATATGATCCTAAGTTTGCTGATTCTCCTACATTTGTCACCGATGATGATTATGAATTCTCTGTCGATCCTGAGCTAATCACTTTCGTTGAATGTAGTCCCTTTTATGGTTATGAAACTGAAAATTGTGACGTATCTTACTAAATTGAATAATATAGCCATCCGTCGAGTTATCATGAATCATCATATCAGCGAGCAGAGCCCGCGTCAGCCTTTTATCTAATAAATGCGCCCCTCCCAGAAGTCGGGGCTTGTTGCACATATTAGCTCTAGAATTACTACGGTTATCCGAGTAGCACGTACCATGAAACAAACTATAACTGATTTAATGATCCATTCGCAGTTTCACAGTTCAAATTGGTTCTACTTGCACATGCATGCCTATCTTTGAGACAAGCATATGACTAATGGCAGGATCAACCAGGTAGCACGTCCTTGGTGACGTCGAGCGTCAACCGTCGTCCTACCCTTTCGCTCGTGTGGAAACTCAAAGGCAACGGCCGGGCCGGTTGTCGCTGTTGAGCAGCATAGCTCGTCCTCCTTGAGGATCGGCGTAGCGAGTCACATATCCTACCACGTAACTATGGAGAGGTAGAGGTAACTCCTATTCTAGTTGTTCTCAGTTCAGAGAGATTTGGGTCAGGTCGAGGCAACCGAATGGGCCACGACCCTCTATCGTGAGCAGCATCCGAGACCAACTTCGGGAGTGAGGTTGCCTTGATAGCAGCAGGCACGTAATGTGCCAGCGCCACGAGGCAATGCCGCAAGCGCTATTCGACCGCAATGGCACACCCAAAGGGCGTCCGCCGCGATGCAACAATTATACGAAGCACCATTTCATGTAGGTCAGGTACTAGCACGCAAGCACTCTTAATATAGTGATTTGAAGCCATCTGATTGACGGGACACAGCACCGGTAGTCGGCCGCAGTACAACGGGGGATCTACCGGCAGACACGGGTCCAGAGCTGCTCATGCACTTAGTAACCAACAAGCGGTTAAGCCAACCAAGCCTCCACCCATTGAATATTCCTATCATGGATGCTATGCTTCCTACTCTCCCACTCCCTAGGGAGGTTTCCAAGATTTTAACCTTTAAACAATCACATGATGAATCTTTAGTAGGAGCTTGGCATAAAATATTAGAAATACATGAAAAAGCCACTCCCAAATTCCATGTGAGAATCTTGCTCCAAAGCTTTTAGGATGGTTTGTCCATTCATCATAGACGTATTCTAGACTTGATATTTAAGGGGTATTTCATTAGAAATAATGTTTTTGACTCCTTTGAAATGTTGAAAGATTTACTAGGGAAACCAAAAACAAAAACTATCGAACCCTCAAATCTAAATTGCGGTGTAATAGAGCAAGATTTTTTTATCACTTCCTTTGGATAATGAATGAGCATAAAGAAAGTAAATTGAGTAAGTGACTGACTGGAAAGACTCCTAAATCCCTTGAAAATACAAACAACAAGGGTTCGGATGATGACAATATGTGATACTATGCATTATGCCTTGCTACGGGCATTAAACAATAGCACTTGTTGGGAGGCAACCCAATAGTTATCTTTATTTTTTCCTTCGTATTTTTGTGTGTCCACATGATTACTGCTAGTGTAACAATTATGTTTGTATCTTTTCTTTTGATTTTTGTGCTAAGTGAAGCCTTTAGGATAGTTTGGATGCTTGTTGATTTGAGTCTGTGCAGAATCAGATACTTTTGCGTTCAATATTTGTTGTTTTGGTGTACTGGAGCGTGATTAATTCCTGAAATTTTACACAGTATTGGGTTACAAATTTTCTACGTTGCCCTAATTTTTCAGAATTTTTTGAGTTGCAGAAGTATGACTAAAAATTCCATCATTACATGTTCTGTTTTTGACGGATTCTGATTTTATTGCATAGTGTGCTTATGTTGGTGTTTTTATGGATTGTATCGGGGGTATAAGCTATAAAGATGATATAATACAATAGTTATTATGTAAGAACAATTATGAATCTTTTCATGGCAGTACCAAAGTGAACGATTATTATTTATCATACTAACCCATCTCACGGGTTGCATTAAGTTTTGTGTGGCTGAAGTTTTCAAGTTTTGGGTGAGATGACGATGGAAAGAGATTAAGGAGCGGCAAGAGACTAAGCTTGGGGATGCTTAAGGCACCCCAAGATAACATTCTTTCGTCTTCAATCTATCGGTATCACTTGAAGATATATTTTTGTTCGTCTTATGATATGTGTTTTGCTTGAAGCGTCTTTCCCTTTTCTTAGGTTTGTTTGTTTGATTTCCACAATCATTGTTTTCTGACTGCACCTTTTAGGAGAAACACACATTCATCTAAAATTTATAGAATGCTCTATTATCTTCACTTATATCTTTTGAGTTGAGGCAATTGCTCCCGTTCTCCACTTAGACTTGTTTGAGAACGCGAGAAATATTTTATAGAAAAACATTAGCACTCTCATGCTTCACATATATCTTTTCGAGAGTTAAATAGAAGTGGCAATTTGCATGAGTTATATCTTTGGTCTAAAAATACCAGGTATATACAGGTGGTATAATAACAACTTGCATGTATATCAGTGAATATGTTGCATTTGTTGACGGTATTGAGGTTATAATACGAAGGTTTACTAGTTGAATAATCTTGGTCTAGTAAAAATATTGATGTTAAAGTTTGTAATTTTCCACTCATTAAAGTGTTAGTTATGGCATGGCTAGAAAATTGGCGTAATTTATCCTTGAGTGGAATCCTTTGTGTTGTTCGGACATATGCAGACGATTTGACGGTTCGTGTTGAAGATGCCCTAACACCCGAAAGGGTAGAGTACCAATATTAGTGGCCTTCAATCAAAAAATGCCGACCTCCTGCGATAAATTGGCAGTCATCAACCTATAGATATACCCGCTCCGTCCACTTGGGTTGTCGATGTTTTCCTTCCCTTGTTCGTCTGACCAATGATCCTCTCCTCCGTGGGCTGCAGAGCGAAAATGAAGATAGTACTTCCTCCGTCTCAATATGGTGCGCATTGGTTTTCACGAAAGTCCTTCACAAACTTTGAGCACGTTTATTGAAAAATTATGTATGTTTACAATAACAAACATATACAATATTAAAATATATTTCATGGTAAATCTAATGTTTTTTGTTTGGTATTTCAGACATTGACAATTTTTTCTACAAATGTGGTCAAAATTTCCAAAAAATAATCTAATGCACACTATTTTGGGACGGAGGAGTATGTACCACTTGGTCTTAGTGTATGCTCCATGTAGAGCTGTTTGCTACTGCTTAACATGTTGTGCCGAACTTATTCTAGGAGTCGTCACATCAAATTATTAGTCGCGAAAAGATAGATTCACCTTCTCCAGCTGCCATTTTTGATCCACTAGCCAACTTCAAAGCGGAGTGTGTTCAAGTGCCCTCGCACTTCCGTCGCGAGGCCGCGAGTGACTAGTGACAAGAGCACTAGAGCAGGAGTCCCTACTCCCCAGCAACTTGCTCGAGTGCAGATAGATTGGTTACCTGTTGCTCTGGCCGGTGACAGTACAGCGTAGCGGCTGGCGTGTTGCCATGGACTGTCGGGCACGGGACGCACAGTGACACAGTAGTACTCCTACATCACGAGTGGCATGTTGCTAGGGTTAGCCGTTGCATTAAACATGATCATCTGCTTCTTGGGGTTAACTGTAGGCTCCCGTGACGTAGTACGTACAGAACGGAGTAGGGGAGACTTCTCCGGCGTCCGGCGTCCCCAATGTATAAAGCTAGAGCTACTCTAGCTCCTGTCGCCGGCCTATGATCAGCAACGCATGCGGCTGCAGGGATGGACGACGTGATGCGAACGCAAATCCAACTTTTATATGGGGAAAATGATGCTTATCGACAGATTGATCACGCATCACGGCATCAGGATCATCACTACTGATATCAAGGAGACGGCGTCGGTCTCGTCCGTTCGCTTTAGTCATGTAAATCATTAGTCAAATATCGCAGCACATATTCTAACCAGATCTTCTAAATCCACTAGTGACTCCATTTTTCATGTAACCCGGATTGTATTGAGGTTCCCTCTCTTGATCAATAAAGCGTGATATTCCAAAAGAAAAAAAACTGACGCCAGTTTTAGAGGTTCCCTCAAGCGAACGATTTGTTTGCTAGGGAGGAACAATCCAGAGAACGAGATGCTCTTTCTCGAGCATTCGCATTAGCGGGGATCCAGCAATTTCTTTTCGAGACAAGATCCAGTGAATGAGACCCTTTCTCGAGCGTTCGCTTCAGCGGGAATCCAGAGAATGAGAAGCCCTTTCCCAGAGGCCTAGATAACTGATTTTTTACAAAAAGAAAAATTTCCATCAACAAAGAAATTATTTCTTATACAGATGAAATTTACAATTGCCATGCTCTAATTTATAAAAACTGCCATGCTATACTTTATAAAATTATCATCCTCTAATTTATAATTTACAATGGTATAGTCAAATAAATGTGCCATGTTATCTGGAAAAATAAATTTGCCATGCCATAATTTATAAACAACTGGAATTGTCTGATGCCAAAATTAACAGAAAAAATGTTTATCTAGATCATGCAAAAAAAGATAAAAAATTATAGGTGATTAACATGGCAAACTAAGAAAAGATTGGCTTCTCTAAAAATCATAGAAAATTTATAAAAAATTTATAGCGTTCACATGGCAAATTATGTTTCGCAAAAAAAGTTTGTGCTCGTTAGAAGGTC
Organism: Triticum aestivum; assembly: GCF_018294505.1. NCBI lineage: Eukaryota > Viridiplantae > Streptophyta > Magnoliopsida > Poales > Poaceae > Triticum > Triticum aestivum. The sequence goes on along the minus strand of NC_057814.1, from coordinate 483,639,370 downwards.
GAAACTTGCCATGTCAATAAATCTGATAGTACATAAAAAGTAATTTACCATGGTATGTTAAACATATTTTCCATAGTAAGTCCAACAAATTTTCCATGGTCCAAAATAACAAATAGTTGTAACACAAAGAAAATTATCATGGTCTAATTAATAGAAATTTCATGGTCTAAATAATAAAATTGTCATGCTAGCTACAATAGAACAACCATGGTCTAAAGAATAAAGTTGCCATGCTGCATACAATAAAACTACCATGGCCAAATTAATAATTTTGACACGGTCAAATTAATAAAACTGCCAAGGTCTGAATAATAAATTACCATGCTACCTACAATAAAACTACCATGGTAATAAATTTTACATGGTTTAAATAGTATAACTGGCATGCTACCTATAATAAAATTTGCATATGATAAATTTACGAATTTTGTTATCTAAAAAGACATGCCAACTTTTCGAAGTTGTAATGGGTACATGGAAACGTTAGGGATTTATTTCTTTGAAAAGATGGCAACTTTAGGGACTTGCCATGGGCACATGTCAATTTTTACTAATTTTGTTCTCTAAAAACATGGCTAGTTTTTGAAATTTAAAATGGGCAGATAGCAAATTTAGGAGATTTGTTTTTAAAAAAAGATGGCAAATGTAGTAAATCACCATGGGCACATGGCAAATTTAGGAGATTCGATTTTTGAAAAAGATGGCAACAATTGGAATTTGCCATGCCGACATGAAACAATTCGGATTTTTGCCATTCTATAGAAGAGAAATTTGCCATGTGTTCAATAAAGAGTGTGCCCCGTAATATTCAAGTTAAACTTGAATGCCCAAGAAAACATAACCATGCAATGAATCAGCTGCCCAGTAAAAACATTTTGCCATGATGTGGTAAAACTAAAGGTTTTCTACTTTCCAAAACATTTTGAAAAATTGCCATGTTCTAGAGAAGGCAATTTTTAGCCTAAAAATTGCCATGCGATCAGTCCAATAATGTTTACACAAAAATGACATGTTCCACAGATCATTTTTTCATAAATTTGCCATGATGTAGGAGACAATTTTTTTCTAAAAGTTTCCAAATGTAAAACATGTATAAAATGTTTTTATGTATATAGAAAATATACAATGTCTATCAAAAAAGATAGACATCAAAAACCAAAAACTGATAAACAAAGAAATAGAATAATAAATAAAATAAAATCATTGAAAACCAAGAAAAGCAAAAAAAAAAAGAGAACTGAGAACAATAATGAAAACGGCAAAGTTTAACGAAGTAAAACCCAGAAGACCGATGAAAAGGATAGAAAACTGAAGTATACTGAAGAAGCGAAGAACCGATGAAGAAATAAAGAAACCCGAGGAAAAAGCAAAAGAAAACGAAAAATAGAAAGAAAGAAAAAACGAAAGAGAATTAAATTAAAGAACCATCTATGCAACCATGAGCGACCGACGAATGGGTTGGCACATCACTGTAGCTTAGCAACCATGGGTGACCGGACAAATGGGCTGGCACATTACTGTAGCATACAGGGAAATCCTCCATGTGAGAGCTTCTTCCTTTTTGCTATAAGCTGAGAATTCCCAATTGGCGCGATAAGTTTTTTTTAGACAAATTTGGCGTGATAAGTAGCGCTCACGCAGTAGTAGATGGACCGGCAACTGTTGACCGGACCACCAACGACCACTGACCATTGACCGTGGAGGACTTTAGCAAAAAGGAAAAAGTTCTCAAAAATGAAAAACAAAGTTTGAGAAATTTGAAAAAGAATAACAAATTCAAGAAAAAGTTCAACAAATTTGAAGAAAGTGTCTGAATTTTGAAAGAAAATAACAAATTTGAGAAAAATGGAAATTTCATAATTTCGAAAAAGTTCACAAAAATAAAAAAATCTCATGAATTTGAACAAAAACGTTCACAAATTATTTGAAAAAAGTTTGTAATGTGAAAGTTCACCAATTTGAGAAAAAAATCATGAATTTAAGAAATATAAAGTTCACAGAATATTGAAAAAGTGGAAATAAGATCACGAAAATTGTGAAAAGTCAACGAAATTGATAAAACAAAAATCAGAAAAATAAGGAAGAACAAAAAATGATAAAGAAAAAGTAATGGATATGAAGAACAATGAGAAACCGGTAATGAAAATACATGAACCGGTC
>NC_057814.1:483635072-483636597 GCF_018294505.1 Triticum aestivum | reverse complement strand
GAGTCGGCCTAGTCTTTTTCCTGGTTTTGGGAAGGTTCTAAAACCTTCTTAGACCGGGTTTTATTATTTTTATTGTGTTTTACTCCCTTGTTTTGTTATTTTATTGATTTTTCATTTTCGTTTTATATTTCTTTATAGTCCTTTTTTATTTCCTTTTTAACACTTATTTCCTTTTCATTTTTTGAACATCTTTTTATAAATTTGTGAACATTTTTCTAAAATCATGATATTTTTCAAATTCATGAATATTTTTTATATAGTCATGAAATCACGAACATTTTTTACAAATTCATTAAGGCATTTTTTGAATTAGCGAACATTTTTTTCAAATTGTGAAGATTCTTCCAAATTTGTGAACAATTTTTCGAATCTGCAAACATTTTTTGGAATTGACAATAAAATTGGGGGACATTTTTTATAATGCATGATTTTTTTCGAATTGATGAACATTTCTTGAATCAACAAACATATTTTGAATCGATGAACTTTTTTTGTAATTCATGAATATTTTTCTGAACATTAAAAAAATCACGAACATGTCTGAATCTGCAAACATTTGTTCAAAATTTTGTTTTTTTATTGAATTCGTGGATATTTTTGGAAATCATGAACATTATTTGAATTTGTGAAAAAACATCAATCCTGAGAACATTGTTCAAATTAAAAAAAATTCAAACTCGTGAATATTTTTTGGAAATTCAATTTTTGTTTTGGAATCCCGAGCATTATTTGAAATTCAGAACTGTTTTAAAACCCTGAACAATTTTATACAAGAAAAAAACACAAAATAACAAAATAAAACAAAAATATAGGGGCTCCTCGCTCGCCCCCAATATGAGTCAGCCTAAAAGCAGGCGATGGCAGAGCGGGGGATGCGCGCTAGGTTGCTACCCAACGACCCGCGCACGTAATAGGAGCTTCTCGTGGTTGTATAAAGCTTTTGCGCCTTCCGATGTGGTTAGTTTGGCAAGGTTCACTGGGATGTGATCCCGGAATTCAGGTATGCATAAGTTCTTGCATGTCTCGAAAAAACAAAAGTTCTTTCCAATCTTTCTTTTTATGAAAAGGAAAACGTTTTTCTCTAGACGGCCGACCAAACATTAGTCCGGTCATCGTTCAGGAGGAACAACTGGTAATGTGCCAGGCAAGGCCCACCTTATTTTTGCGCTCCTTATATTTTCTCTAGAGCTCTCTCGTCCACTCACTATTAGGGAAAACCTTATAGACAGAATATTACCAGCAGCGCGGTTTAAAAAAAGACGCTACTACTACTTAGCAGTAGCGCGCTACTGATATCCACATAGCAGTAGCGCGTCAGGAGAAAACAGCGCTAGTACTACAATTACCACGACCTTACCGCCAGACTATGTATAGCAGTAGCGCCTGTTTCCTAAACACGCTACTGCTATGTCGTTTAGCAGTAGCACTTTATCCTAACATGCGCTACTGCTAAAGCCATCCTATCTTCTCCAACCAGCCGCCCCTCACTCTCCCCTCTCCACTCCACTCTCATTCTCCCCCGCAC
>NC_057814.1:483625696-483634772 GCF_018294505.1 Triticum aestivum | reverse complement strand
TCCCCTCCTCGTCCCTTCCTCCCTACCGGGCCCTCCTTCCTCTCCTCCTCCGGCCGCCCCCTCCTCCCTCCTACCTCCTCCTTCGGCCAAGCCCTCCCGGCAGCCCTCCTCCCACCGCCCTCCTCCCCCTCCTCATCTCTCCTCCCTCCTCCCTCCTCCCACCGCCCTGCTACCTCTTGAGCTTGCGTTGGTTTTTCCTTTGAAGAGGAAAGGATGGTGCAGCAAAGTAGAGTAAGTATTTCCCTCAGTTTTTAAGAACCAAGGTATCAATCCAGTAGGAGACAACGCGCAAGCCACCGAATACCTGCACAAACAAACACCAACTTGCACCCAACGCGATAAAGGGGTTGTCAATCCCTTCACGGTTATTTGCAAAGTGAGATCTGATAGAGATGGATAAACGGTAAAGTAATATTTTTGGTATTTTTGGTTTATGGAACGGAAAGTAAAAGATTGCAAAATAAAGGAACGGCGACAGAAATTGGCAAGTTAACGGGAAACTAATAAGATGTAAAATAGACCTGGGGGGCATAGGTTTCACTAGAGGCTGCTCTCAAGATAGAAATTATTACGGTGGGTGAACAAACTAGTGCTGAGCAATTGATAGAAAAGCGCAAAGTTATGGCGATATCTAAGGCAATGATCATGAATATAGGCATCACATCCGTGTCAAGTAGACTGAAACGATTATGCATCTACTACTATTACTCCACACATCGACCGCTATCCAGCATGCATCTATAGTATTAAGTTCATAAAGAACGGAGTAACGCATTAAGCAAGATGACATGATGTATAGGAATTAACTCAATATGATGAAAACCCCATCTTTTTATCCTCGATGGCAACAATACAATATGTGCCTTGCTGCCCCTACTGACACTGGGAAAGGACACCACACGATTGAACCCAAAGCTAACCACTTCTCTCATTGCAAGAAAAACCAATCTAGTTGGCCAAACCAAATCGATAGTTCGAAGAGACTTGCAAAGATATCAAATCATGCATATAAGAATTCAGAGAAGAATCAAATAATATGCATAGATAAGCTGATCATAAATCCACAATTCATCGGATCTCGGCAAACACACGCCAAAAGAGTATTACATCGAATAGATCTCCAAGAACATCGAGGAGAACTTTGTATTGAGAATCAAAGAGAGAGAAGAAGCCATCTAGCTACTAGCTATGGACTCGTAGGTTTGTGGTAAACTACTCATGCTTCATCGGAGAGGCAATGGTGTTGATGTAGAAGCCCTCTGTGATCGAATCCCCCTCCGGCAGGACGCCGGAAAAGGCCCCAAGATGGATCTCACGGGTACAGAAGGTTGCGGCGGTGGAAAAAGTGGTTTCGTGGCTTCCCTGGAAGTTTTTAGGGTATTTCAGTATATATATATAGGAGGAAGACCTAGGTCAGGGGGTCACCGAGGGGCCCACAAGGCGCCCTACCCCCCTAGGCGCGCCCTCCACCCTTGTGGCCGCCTCGTGGCTCTTCTGACTTGTACTCCAAGTCTCCTGGGTGTCTTCTGGTCCAAGAAAAATCATCGCAAAAAATTTATTCCGTTTGGACTCCGTTTGGTATTCCTTTTCTGCGAAACTCAAAAACAAGGAACAGGAACTGGCACTAGGCTCTAGGTTAATAGGTTAGTCCCAAAAATCATATAATAGCATATTAATGCATATAAAACATCCAAAACAGATAATATAATAGCCTGGAACAATAAAAAATTATAGATACGTTGGAGACATATCAAGCATCCCCAAGCTTAATTCCTGCTCGTCCTCGAGTAGGTAAATGATAAAAACAGAATTTTTGATGTGGAATGCTACCTAACATATTTATCCATGTAATTCTCTTTATTGTGGCATGAATGTTCAGATCCGCAAGATTCAAAACAAAAGTTTAATATTGACATAAAAACAATAATACTTCAAGCATACTAACAAAATAATTATGTCTTCTCAAAATAACATGGCCAAAGAAAGTTTATCCCTACAAAATCATATAGTCTGGATATGCTCCATCTTCATCACACAAAACATTTAAATCATCCACAACCCCGATGACAAGCCAAGCAATTGTTTCATACTTTTGATGTTCTCAAACTTCTTCAACTTTCACGCAATACATGAGTGTGAGCCATAGACATAGCACTATAGGTGGAATAGACGGTGGTTGTGGAGAAGACAAAAAGAAGGAGATAGTCTCACATCAACTAGGCATATCAACGGGCTATGGAGATGCCCATCAATAGATATCAATGTGAGTGAGTAGGGATTGCCATGCAATGGATGCACTAGAGCTATAAGTTTATGAAAGCTCAAAAAGAAAACTAAGTGGGTGTGCATCCAACTTGCTTGCTCATGAAGACCTAGGGCGTTTTGAGGAAGCCCATCGTTGGAATACACAAGCCAAGTTCTACAATGAAAATTCCCACTAGTATATGAAAATGACAACATAGGAGACTCTCTATCATGAAGATCATGGTGCTACTTTGAAGCACATGTGTGGCAAAAAGGATAGTAACATTGTCCCTTCTCCCTTTTTCTCTCATTTTTTCTTTTCTCTTTTTTTTTATTTCCTCACATGGGACAATGCTCTAATAATGAAGATCATCACACTTCTATTTACTTACAACTCAAAAAAATTACAACTCGATACTAGAACAAAAATATGACTCTATGTGAATGCCTCCGGCGGTGTACCGGGATGTGCAATGAATCAAGAGCGACATGTATAAAAAAATGGTGAACGGTGGCTTTGCCACAAATACAATGTCAACTACATGATCATGCAAAGCAATATGACAATGATGATGTGTGTCATAATAAACGGAATGGTGGAAAAGTTGCATGGCAATATATCTCGGAATGGCTATGGAAATGTCATAATAGGTATGTATGGTGTCTGTTTTGAGGAAGGATATGTGGTGAGTTTATGGTACCGGCGAAAGTTGCGGGGTACAAGAGAGGCTAGCAATGGCGGAGAGGTGAGAGTGCGTATAATCCATGGACTCAACATTAGTCATAAAGAACTCATATATTTATTGCAAAAATCTACAAGTTATCGAAGCAAAGTATTACGCGCATGCTCCTAGGGAGATAGATTGGTAGGAAAAGACCATCGCTCGTCCCCGACCGCCACTCATAAGGAAGACAATCAATAAATAAATCATGCTCCGACTTCATCACATAACAGTTCACCATACGTGCATGCTACGGGAATCACAAACTTTAACACAAGTATTTCTCAAATTCACAACTACTCAACTAGCATGACTCTAATATCACCATCTCCATATCTCAAAACAATTATCAAGCATCAAACTTCTCATAGTATCAACACACTCATAAGAAAAAATTTAATAGTCTTAAATGCCTAGCATAATTAAAGCAAATTACCATGCTGTTTTGTAGGACTCTCAAAATAATCTAAGTGAAGCATGAGAGAACAATAGTTTCTATAAAACAAATCCACCACCGTACTCTAAAAGATATAAGTGAAGCACTAGAGCAAAAACTATATAACTCAAAAGATATAAGTGAAGCACATAGAGTATTCTAATAATTTCCAAATCATGTGTGTCTCTCTCAAAAGGTGTGTACAGCAAGGATGATTGTGGAAAACTAACAAAAAAAGACTCAAATAATACAAGACGCTCCAAGAAAAACACATATCATGTGTTGAATAAAAATATAGCTCCAAGTAAAGTTACCGATGGAAGTAGACGAAAAGAGGGGATGCCTTCCGGGGCATCCCCAAGCTTTGGCTTTTAGGTGTCCTTAGATTATCTTGGGGTGCCATGGGCATCCCCAATCTTAGGCTCTTGCCACTCCTTTTTTCATAACCCATCAAATCTTTTACCCAAAACTTGGAAACTTCACAACACAAAACTCAGCAGAAAATCTCGTGAGCTCCGTTAGCGAAAGAAAACAAAACACCACTTCAAGGTACTGTAATGAACTCATTCTTTATTTATATTGGTGTTAAATCTACTGTATTCCAACTTCTCTATGGTTTATAAACTATTTTACTAGCCATAGATTCATCAAAATAAGCAAACAACACACGAAAAACAGAATCTGTCAAAAACAGAACAGTCTGTAGTAATCTGTAACTAACGCAAACTTCTGGAACTCCAAAAATTCAGCCAAAATATGAAAACCTAGACAATTTGTTTATTGACCAGCAGCAATTGGAATCAATATTTTATCACGTTCTGGTGATTTTTAAAAATTATTTTCGTGAACAGAAAGTTTCTGGAATTTTCAGCAAGATCAAATAACTATCATCCAAGAAGATCCTATAGGTTAAACTTGGCACAAACACTAATTAAAACATAAAAACACATCTAACCAGAGGCTAGATCAAATATTTATTCCTAAACAGAAGCAAAAAGCAAAAAACTAAAATAAAATTGGGTTGCCTCCCAACAAGCGCTATCGTTTAACGCCCCTAGCTAGGCATTGAGATTTCAATGATGCTCACAAGAAAGACAAGAATTGAAGCACAAAGGGGGCATCATAAAACACGTGGCAAACACATCTAATTCTAACATACTTCCTATGCATAGGCATCTTATAGGCAAACAAATTATCAATGCAAGCGAAAACTAGCATATGCAAGGAAGCGGAAAGAAACAATAGCAATCTCAACATAACGAGAGGTAATTTAGTAACATGAAAATTTCTACAACCATATTTCCCTCTCTCATAATAATTACATGTAGGATCATAAGAAAATTCAACACAAATAGCTATCACATGGAATATTTTCAACACGATCCACATGCATACAAAGTTGACACTCTTCCAAAATAGTGGGATTAACATTAACTAAAGTCATGACCTCTCCAAACCCACTTTTATCAAAAATTTCATAAGATTGAACATTCTCCAAATATGAGGGATATAAAGTTGAAACTCTCCCAAACCCACTTTCAATATTATTTCAAACATTATTATCAATCTCATATTCATCATGGGGCTTAAATAAATTTTCAAGATCATAAGAAGAATCACCCCAATCATGATCATTGCAACAAGTAGAGGACATAGCAAAACTAGCATCCCCAAGCTTAGGATTTTGCATATTATTAGCACAATTGGCATCAAGAGAATTTATAGTAAAATCATTGTAATCATGCTTTTTATTCAAGGAGCTATCGTGAATCTCTTCATAAAGCACTTCATCACAATTTTCAGATTCATCAATTTCAAGCAAAACCTCCCAAAGATAATCTAGTGCACTCAACTCACTAGCAATTGGTTCTTCATAATTGGATCTTTTAAAAATATTAGAAAGGGGATGAGGATCCATAACTATAGATTTTCAGCAAGCGAAGAAGCAAGCATATAGAAGGCGCATGGCAACACAAGCAAACAAAGGGTCTAACGAGAAAAAGGCGAACGGAAAAGAGGGGCGAATAAAACGGCAAGGGTGAAGTGGGGGAGAGGAAAACGAGAGGCAAATGGCAAATAATGTAATGCGAGGGATAAGAGTTTGTGATGGGTACTTGGTATGTTGACTTTTGCGTAGACTCCCCGGCAACGGCGCCATAAATGGCTCGTTGTCGGGAGTCAAATCTTGGCTTGACTTCGCGTAAGCCTCCCCGGCAACGGCGCCAGAAATCCTTCTTGCTACCTCTTGAGCACTGCGTCGGTTTTCCCTTGAAGAGGAAAGGGTGATGCAGTAAAGCAGCATAAGTATTTCCCTCAGTTTTTGAGAACCAAGGTATCAATCCAGTAGGAGGCCACGCACGAGTCCCTCGCACCTACACAAACAAATAAATCCTCGCAACCAACGTAATAAAGGGGTTGTCAATCCCTTCACGGTCACTTACGAGAGTGAGATCTGATAGATATGATAAGATAATATTTTTTGTATTTTTATGATAAAGATGCAAAGTAAAATAAAAGGCAATAAAATTAGCTAAGTATTGGAAGATTAATATGATGGAAGATAGACCCGGGGGCCATAGTTTTCACTAGTGGCTTCTCTCGAGAGCATAAGTATTACGGTGGGTGAACAAATTACTGTTGAGCAATTGACAGAATTGAGCATAGTTATGAGAATATCTAGGTATGATCATGTATATAGGCATCACGTCCGAGACAAGTAGACCGACTCCTGCCTGCATCTACTACTATTACTCCACACATCGACCGCTATCCAGCATGCATCTAGAGTATTAAGTTCAAAAGAACAGAGTAACGCTTTAAGTAAGATGACATGATGTAGAGGGATAAATTCATGCAATATGATATAAACCCCATCTTGTTATCCTCGATGGCAACAATACAATACGTGCCTTGCTGCCCCTACTATCACTGGGAAAGGACACCGCAAGATTGAAACCAAAGCTAATCACTTCTCCCATTGCAAGAAAGATCAATCTAGTAGGCCAAACCAAACTGATAATTCGAAGAGACTTGCAAAGATAACCAATCATACATAAAAGAATTCAGAGAAGATTCAAATATTGTTCATAGATAAACTTGATCATAAACCCACAATTCATCGGTCTCAACAAACACACCGCAAAAGAAGATTACATCGAATATATCTCCACAAGAGAGGGGGAGAACATTGTATTGAGATCCAAAAAGAGAGAAGAAGCCATCTAGCTAATAACTATGGACCCAAAGGTCTGAAGTAAACTACTCACACATCATCGGAGAGGCTATGGTGTTGATGTAGAAGCCCTCCGTGATCGATGCCCCCTCCGGCGGAGCTCCGAAAAAGGCCCCAAGATGGGATCTCACGGGTACAGAAGGTTGCGGCGGTGGAATTAGGTTTTTGGCTCCGTATCTGTTAGTTTGGGGGTACGTAGGTATATATAGGAGGAAGAAGTACGTCGGTGGAGCAACATGGGCCCCACGAGGGTGGAGGGCGCGCCCGGGGGGTAGGCGCCCCCCCTACCCCGTGCCTTCCTGGTTGATTTCTTGACGTAGGGTCCAAGTCCACTGGATCAAGTTCGTTCCGAAAATCACGTTCCCGAAGGTTTCATTCCGTTTGGACTCCGTTTGATATTCTTTTTCTGCGAAACTCTGAATAGGCAAAAAACATCAATTCTAGGCTGGGCCTCTGGTTAATAGGTTAGTCCCAAAATAATATAAAAGTGTATAATAAAGCCCAATAATGTCCAAAACAGAATATAATATAGCATGGAACAATCAAAAATTATAGATACGTTGGAGACGTATCACTCCTCTGGGCATCTTCATCCTCGCTGTCCACATCGTCAGACAGCACCTATACATATAGTAAAACAAATTTGGCATCAAATCACTGATTTCATGCCGTGAAGTAGGATTAGGAATTTATGGCTATTTATTTATACATATTCAAAGATTACGGTTCGATTTTTAAGCACAGTCGTCTATGTACAGACCAATCTTGAAGAAAATAATGGCACAAACATATGGAGGTCATTCAAAATCAATTGTCAAGTCCTGGCTAGGGATTATTAGCACGAACACTAACCCTAGTCGGATTACTAGCAGAAATCATTTGCACAGATGAAACAACTAATCACTTATCACCTGTACCATTCAAACAATCAATACACTACACGGATCTAACGAAACTTACTCAGATTTCATGGATTGGGAGAACATAACCACAGGATTTCTATTCCAAAAAGGGGGAGGTAGGAGTAACCAGAGAAACCCTATGATCTATTTGACACATAAATGGGTATAGATGACTAACCAGTTGTCCGTCGTCACCGGAGTGGTCGTCAGAGTCGGTGTGGAACTCCGCCTCCGGCTGTGGAAGCTCGACACCGTCGGCGACGTCAGGGTGCAGCGTTAACTCGCCGGCGGTGACGGTGTGACGCCCGGATAGTTAAGCTACAGTGAACCTCTGCTAATGATGCCATGTCACCTCGATTACTGTTACTAATCTCGTGTTAGTTCGAAACCGGTTCGAATTCAAATTTAAAATCTAACAAACAATAAAAGTTTTCAAATATTAAAACTAAAATGTTCGGTGTGAGTGAAATAATGCACAGGTAATTATGGTGTAGAAATCACACTTTTATTAAATGTTTGAATACCCAAAAATGAACAAAACAGTAGCTAAAACAATTATTTGAATGCCTTTGGTATTTTGTAAAATGCGAAACTATTTTATTTCGGGGTAAAAGTTTTTGTGGCATTGGGTTATGCTGTAACACTAATTTAGGAAATTAGATTATAAAGTATAAAACTAAAGTAAAAGAAAGACTAAAATAAAATAGTAAAAGAAAAATAAAACATTAAAAGAAATCAAAAGGAAAAGAAAAGGCAAAAGAATCAAAGGAAAAAAAATGCCAAACCACCCCCGGGCCACTTGGCCCAATTGGCCAAAGCTGCCCGGCCGGCCCACCTAACCCCTCTCGTTCCCCTTCCCCTGTTCCCCCCACCCCATGGACGCAGATGGCGCGTCCATGGCGTGGATGGCCACACGGCGCGCATCCAGGCGACCTCGGCGCCCTATAAAGCTCCCCCCTCGCCTGGTCAACCCTAGCCCCCCCAATCCCCTCGCTCGCCCCCTCCTCATCTACTACAAATCAAGATCGGAGCTCAACGCGGTGACCGTGCTCATCGTTACAGTAGTCGTGGCCACCGGCCTCCCCTCGTCGCGCCAAGACATCCAGGAGAACCGTCGCGGTCTACTTCATCCGTTCTGAGCACCAAATCGAGCGGAGCCATCCTGAACGCTCCCCATCGACCACGTCTGCGCCGCTCAAACATGTCTAGGAGGTCCGCCTCGTCGCCTTCATCCTCTACACGGTACTTCACGGGCTGGATCGCCGGGAATCACCGCCATCGGGTCGTCTCCCTCGACTACGGTGGATTGCCGGGAATCACCGCCACTGCTTCGACCCGCATCGTCTTCCTCGAGCTCGCTTTGACCTCGCTGTGAGCTCCCACTGATTCCCCCCACTCCTTTTTGCTCACGCGCGTCCCCTAGTCGTATCTGCCGCCATGGACGGAACCCGCTACCCGCCGCGCTCACCCCAGCCGCCGGCCCCCGTACTCCCCGCGCGCCCGGCGTCGCCTCTGGCCGTGGCCTGGCTGTGCCCGCGCC
>NC_057814.1:483613052-483625288 GCF_018294505.1 Triticum aestivum | reverse complement strand
CTGCGCGCCTGCTCTGCTGCTCGTTGCGGTTGCGCTGCAGCCGCTGCTGCTCCTTGCTCAGCCGCCACCGCCGGAGCTTCCTGCCGTGGCCGCCGACCCTCCTCTGTGAGGCCGCGTGCGTGCCCGGCCTCTGAGACCGGCCCCAGTTTAGATTAGGAGAGGGGCTAATCCCCACTTAAGCCAAGGGCCCCCCACTGTTAGTTTAATTTTATGTTTAGGTTTAATTTAGTTGTACTCTATGACATGTGGGACCCCCCTGTTAAATAACCTTTGATATAACTTGTTCCTATTACATGCCGGCCCCACCAATATATAAACCCATTTAAATAAATCTGTTGACTGGTCAACATTGACTTTGACTGCTGACTCAACACACCCCGGGTCCCATTGTCAACCTCACAAGCACACTGTTGTGTACATTTTCTGTGTACACTTAGCATTTAACATTAAATGATTTTCGAATTAATTTATATCCAGGAAATTTAGAAATTCATTAACTTTAGAAATTCATGTAAAATGAACCGTAACTCGGATGAAAATAATTTATATATGAAAGTTGCTCAGAACGACGAGACGAATCCGGATACGCAACCCGTTCGTCCACCACATATCCCTAGCATAGCAAACGTGCAACAATCCCCCTCCGGTTCGTTTGTCCGAAAACATCAAACACCGGGAATACTTTCCCGGATGTTTTCCCCCTTCGTCAGTAGCACCTACTACTACGTTAGGTCACCTCTAGCACCGTGTAATTCCATGTTACACTTTGTGATGCTTTGATTGCTCTGTTATTTATTATGTTCCCCCTCCGTTACTTCTTTCCGGTAGACCCCGAGACTGCCGGCGACCCCCCATTCGACTACGGTGTTGACGACCCTTCCTTCTTGCCAGAGCAATCAGGCAAGCCCCACCCCCCTTGATCACCAGATATCGCCTATTCCTTCTCTATACAACTTGCATTAGAGTAGTGTAGCATGTTACTGCTTTCGGTTAATCCGATTCTGCTGCATAGCCTGTCATTGTTGCTACCGTTGTTACCCTTACCTGCTATCCTACTGCTTAGTATAGGGCTAGTGTTCCATCAGTGGCCCTACACTCTTGTCCGTCTGCCATGCTATACTACTGGGCCGTGATCACTTCGGGAGGTGATCACGGGTATATACTATATACTTTATATACATGACACATGTGGTGACTAAAGTCGGGTCAGCTCGTTGAGTACCCGCAAGTGATTCTGATGAGGGGGCTGAAAGGACAGGTGGCTCCATCCCGGTAGAGGTGGGCCTGGGTTCCTGACGGCCCCCGACTGATACTTTGTGGCGGAGCGACAGGGCAGGTTGAGACCACCTAGGAGAGAGGTGGGCCTGGCCCAGGTCAGCGTTCGCGGATACTTAACATGCTTAACGAGATCTTGGTATTTGATCTGAGTCTGGCCATTTGGTCTATACGCACTAACCAACTACGCGAGAACAGTTATGGGCACTCGGCGTCGTGGTATCAGCCGAAGCTCTTTTTGACGTCAGCGACTGAGTGGCGCGCGCCGCATTGGACCGTAAGCTCGCGCTTGTATTAAGGGGGCTAGGTCTGCTTCCGGCCACGTACGCAACGTGCAGGTGTGCAATGGGCGATGGGCCCAGACCCCTGCACGCATAGGATTTAGACCGGCGTGCTGACCTCTTTGTTGAGCCTAGGTGGGGCTGCGACGTGTTGATCTTCTGAGGCCGGGCATGACCCAAAAAAGTGTGTCCGGCCAAATGGGATCGAGCGTGTTGGGTTATGTGGTGCACCCCTGTAGGGAAGTTTATCTATTCGAATAGCCGTGTCCCTCGGTAAAAGGACGACCCGGAGTTGTACCTTGACCTTATGACAACTAGAACCGGATACTTAATAAAACACACCCTTCCAAGTGCCAGATATAACCCGGTGATCGATCTCTAACAGGGCGACGAGGAGGGGATCGCCGGGTAGGATTATGCTATGCGATGCTACTTGGTGAACTTACCATCTATTCTCTTCTACATGCTGCAAGATGGAGGTGGCCTGAAGCGTAGTCTTCGATAGGATTAGCTATCCCCCTCTTATTCTGGCATTCTGCAGTTCAGTCCACCGATATGGCCCTTTACACATATACCCATGCATATGTAGTGTAGCTCCTTGCTTGTGAGTACTTTGGATGAGTACTCACGGTTGCTTTTCTCCCTCTTTTCCCCCTTTCCATTCTACCTGGTTGTCGCAACCAGATGCTGGAGCCCAGGAGCTTGACGCCACCGTTGACAACGACTCCTACTACACTGGAGGTGCCTACTACTACGTGTAGGCCGCTGACGACGACCAGGAGTAGTTTAGGAGGATCCCAGGCAGGAGGCCTGTGCCTCTTTCGATCTGTATCCCAGTTTGTGCTAGCCTTCTTAAGGCAAACTTGTTTAACTTATGTCTGTACTCAGATATTGTTGCTTCTGCTGACTCGTCTATGATTGAGCAATTGTATTCGAGCCCTCGAGGCCCCTGGCTTGTATTATGATGCTTGTATGACTTATTTTATTTTTAGAGTTGTGTTGTGATATCTTCCTGTGAGTCCCTGATCTTGATCGTACACGTTTGCGTGTATGATTAGTGTACGATTGAATCGGGGGCGTCACAGACGGCAACCTCTATCTCCATCTCCACGCCGTGCTCTGGTGCTTTAGCAGCCCCGGCGTCGCCACTCCCTCCGATGGGGCGCTTCGGCGGCATCCTCATACACTGACGGCTTTGAGGACTGAGAGCGGCGTCGAGGTTGCAAGCGGAGAGAGAGGATTTTGTGTGCGTAACGAGGATGGGGGTGCGGCCGCTCGGGCGCACCATTAATATGGAGTAGTGGGAGTTGTGGAAGAGAGGCGGGCGGCGGTCAAACCGATGGCTTGCCTCCCGGTGAGCCTGCGCACCGGACTGCTGGTATGCCTACCAAAGTTTCACACAGCTACTCGCACGCCTCCCGATGACACTGCGCAGCAAGCACGCCACCGTCAATTCACACACCTGCACGCACGCCTCCCCGTCTGCCTACGCGGCGGACTGCTCGCATGCGTCCCGTCAACTCATGCCTGCTCGCACGCCACACGGGTCGCGCGACGGCACGTATATTGTTTTTCTATTTGAATGATTAATGTTGCCGCTTTATTGTTTAACCGAAGCATGGCACGTATCCATTGTTGGTCTAACGCTCACGATTCGAATAAATAATCCGTTTGGGATATTGGTTCCCAATTATTAATAATCTCCCATCTGTAATTAGATAAAGATTACATCAAAATTGGTCTCAAATTTGACAAAAAAAGTACAATGCCACTTTGTATTGGTGTCCATATGAAAACACGATAAGTTTCATGAACTTCAAATAAGTTTAGGATATACTAGAATTTAAAAATCAAGATTCTCAATGTTTGAAATTTGTTGCACGGGGAGTAAACATGCACCCAGTGAGACACATGTGTTTTTGCAATCCATTTAGGTGCACTGTCACGTGTGCATGTAGCTCAAATTTGATTTTTGCACATTATACCCATAGAAAGTCAATCAATGTACTAAAACGTCTTAATGATCTCTGTGAATTTTTTGAAATTAAAACCTCCCTCCTTTGGTAACATGTATGTTCACCGCGGGATAATTAATTTAACATGCATCGTAGTTGCGGTAGATTCGCGGTGTGTGTGTGTGTGTGTGGGTGTGGGTGTGCGTCTGGGGGTGGCGGGTGGCTCGCAGTACACTACGAGTTTTGAGCCACTATGTGGGTTGGACGTTTTGTTAGGCAGGCTGGTGCCACATCAGAGTCGTGAAATCATTATTTAAAACATTACACAACCCTTTCATACATAAATGTTTTGGCCACATGCAGTCGATGGTTGTCCTACACGACACTCGATACTCATGTGTGACGCTTTCTGTGGGCCCGCGAGGTCGTCGTCCATCACTTTGACGAACAGCCGGTAGTGAGGTTAATTTGACCAGCAAAGTATAATCTTTTTTGTTTGTGTTATGTGTGTGCTCAAAGTGTATCATGCATGTCATCCCAGAGCAAAAATAATAATCCCCTCCTAAGTCAAATTAACCTCTCTTGTTGTCAGGCAAAAAGAAGTGATGGACCAAGCGGGCCCACAGATGGAAAGCATCGATATCGCTGATAACTGCTTAAGTGGGTGCGAGAGGACAACCACCACCGCTTTGCATGTGGGGCAAACATATATATGTCGAATACCCAAAATGCACAACTTTGATGTGTCACATGCCTCAAAAACCGTAAACCATGCACCCACAGAGAGCGAGGTTCATATCAAGCGTACTACATATGATGCCCCCCTTCCCCCCTCTTCACCGCATACTATATGCTCCTGCCGTAATATATGTACAACCCAAAAGAATCCTCATCGATGGTGAAATTAATTAACCTCTCCCGAGGTAGGTCAAAGTGATGCATGCATGCATGCATCGACGATGGCCTTGTGGGCCCACAGATGGAAGCGTCACACGTGAGTGTCCTAGCTAGGATATATATGCATGTGGCCCAAAAAGGTGTTGTGTGATGTTTGAATAACCAATTTCACAATTTTGATGTGGAACGTGCCTCGGTAACCAAAAAGTCCCGACACTGAGTGAGGAGTACTTGTTCACGGACGCATACGTATAGTATATATGCTAGTCCCCTCCCACCTCTTCGACGCGTACTATATACCACCATATGCATGTGTATGCATGAATCCCTCCCATCGAGTCGAAGTGGCTAGTACAACGATACCATCATGAACTGATCTCGCTCTGTGTGGGGAGCTAGTGTACGATTTTTGACACACGCGCCAGATCAATGTTGTGTATTCAAACATGCATGCACGCATCACCTCCATACATATGCATGTAGTGGTTGCCTTCGAACGATACACTCCCTCGCGTGGTTATCGGCGACAAGCCTATATATTCGTGGGCCCGCGTGGACATCCATGATCACCTTGACCAACAACAAGATAGGTTACCATGGCGGATTCTTCATTTGGTTAGTGTTATCGTAGTATAGGTCATGGTGAGATTCAGGCCTAATTAAGTTTGAGCGCATATACTATGCACGCATGCATGCATATATGAATCCCCGTCGTTGGCTTGAAGTGTGGTGTAACATACATATGCATCTGATAAGTCTCCAACGTATCTATAATTTTTTATTGTTCCATGCTATATTATATTCTGTTTTGGACATTAATGGGCTTTATTATACACTTTTATATTATTTTTGGGACTAACCTATTAACCGGAGGCCCAGCCCAGAATTGCTGTTTTTTTGCCTATTTCAGAGTTTCGCAGAAAAAGAAAATCAAACGGAGTCCAAGCGGAATGAAACCTTCGGGAACGTGATTTTCGGAACAAACGTGATCCAGAGGACTTGGACCCTACGTCAAGACATCAACCAGGAGGGCACGAGGTAGGGGGGCGCGCCTACCCCCCTAGGCGCGCCCTCCACCCTCGTGGGCCCCACGTTGCTCCACCGACGTACTTCTTCCTCCTATATATACCTACGTACCCCCAAACTACCAGATACGGAGCCAAAAACCTAATTCCACCACCGCAACCTTCTGTACCCGTGAGATCCCATCTTGGGGCCTTTTCCGGAGCTCCGCCGGAGGGGGCATCGATCACGGAGGGCTTCTACATCAACACCATAGCCTCTCCAATGATGTGTGAGTAGTTTACCTCAGACCTTCGGGTCCATAGTTATTAGCTAGATGGCTTCTTCTCTCTTTTTGGATCTCAATACAATGTTATCCCCCTCCCTTGTGGAGATCTATTCGATGTAATCTTCTTTTGCGGTGTGTTTGTTGAGACCGATGAATTGTGGGTTTATGATCAAGTTTATCTATGAACAATATTTGAATCTTCTCTGAATTCTTTTATGTATGATTGGTTATCTTTGCAAGTCTCTTCGAATTATCAGTTTGGTTTGGCCTACTAGATTGATCTTTCTTGCAATGGGAGAAGTGCTTAGCTTTGGGTTCAATCTTGCGGTGTCCTTTCCGAGTGACAGTAGGGGCAGCAAGGCACGTATTGTATTGTTGCCATCGAGGATAACAAGATGGGGTTTATATCATATTGCATGAGTTTATCCCTCTACATCATGTCATCTTGCTTAAAGCGTTACTCTGTTCTTATGAACTTAATACTCTAGATGCATGCTGGATAGCGGTCGATGTGTGGAGTAATAGTAGTAGATGCAGGCGGGAGTCGGTCTACTTGTCGCGGACGTGATGCCTATATACATGATCATACCTAGATATTCTCATAACTATGCTCAATTCTATCAATTGCTCAACAGTAATTTGTTCACCCACCGTAATACTTATGCTCTTGAGAGAAGCCTCTAGTGAAACCTATGGCCCCCGGGTCTATTTTCCATCATATTGATCTCCTGACAACTAGCTATTTCTGGCGCCATTTTTATTTTGCTTTCTTTACTTTGCATCTTTATCATAAAAATACCAAAAATATTATCTTATCATATCTATCAGATCTCACTCTCGTAAGTGACCGTGAAGGGATTGACAACCCCTTTATTACGTTGGTTGCGAGGATTTATTTGTTTGTGTAGGCGCGAGGGACTCGTGTGTGGCCTCCTACTAGATTTATACCTTGGTTCTCAAAAACTGAGGGAAATACTTACGCTACTTTGCTGCATCACCCTTTCCTCTTCAAGGGAAAACCAACGCAGTGCTCAAGAGGTAGCAAGAAGGATTTCTGGCGCCGTTGCCGGGGAGTCTACGCAAAAGTCAACATACCAAGTACCCATCACCAACCCTTATCTCCCGCATTACATTATTTGCCATTTGCCTCTCGTTTTCCTCTCCCCCACTTCACCCTTGCTGTTTTATTCGCCCTCTCTTTTTCCGCTCGCCTTCCTTTCGCCATGTCAGAATCAAAAAGGGTTGGGGTTTCTCTCCCGAGTTTTAGCACTTTAGACAATCCTGCTATTTTATCTAAACTCATAAATAGAGATACTATGGAAAAACCTGCCGGAGTTATCAATGAGAATCTTAATAATTTTGATGAAGAGGATTCCGGAATTTTTTGTTACTTACTCGATGAATCTTTGAAAGATGCTTGGGATAGGCTGTTAAGGATCCGGGCTAGCTATGTACCCCAATATCAAATTGAGGTTTACCTAAAAAGCTTGTATGTTGGGTTGCCCGCTTCATTCAAACAAGTTTTAGATTCTATTTTTGAAGAGGGTTTTCTTGAAGGGGACCCCATAGATACCTATTAAAAGATGAAAACTATATTTGGGCACCCCATGAATGAGAAAGTTGAATCCACATCCCTTTTGCTCTCCTACCAAAACGAATCTATCAAAGAAATAAAAGCTAGCCTAGATGCAAATTTTCGCAATGCGTTTAATCTTTCTTCTACCATTAATAGCCACATGCTTTATCAAAATAGAAAGATTAATTCCATAGATAACAAGTTTGCTCTTTTCTTCTCTAAAACCAAAGATGGCAATACCTAGATCTATCCTTGCTATTATGCCTAGCTAGGGGCGTTAAAAGATAGCGCTTGTTGGGAGGCAACCCAATTTTATTTTTAGTTTTTTTTGCTTTTTGCTTCTGGTTAGGAATAAATATTTGATATAGCCTCTGGTTAGATGTGTTTTTATGTTTTAATTAGTGTTTGTGCCAAGTTTAACCCATAGGATCTTCTTGGATGATAGTTATTTGATCTTGCTGAAAATTGCAGAAACTTTCTATTCACGAAAACAATTGTTAAAAATCACCAGAACGTGATATAATATTGATTCCAATTGATGCTGATCAATAAACAAATTTTCTAGGTCGTCCTATTTTGGCTGAATTTTTGGAGTTCCAGAAGTTTGCGTTAGTTACAGATTACTACAGACTGTTCTGTTTTTGACAGATTCTGTTTTTTTGTGTGTTGTTTGCTTATTTTGATGAATCTATGGCTAGTAAAATAGTTTATAAACCATAGAGAAGTTGGAATACAGTAGGTTTAACACCAATATAAATAAAGAATGATTTCATTACAGTACCTTGATGTGGTGTTTTGTTTTCCTTCGCTAACGGAGCTCACGAGATTTTCTGCTAAGTTTTGTGTTGTGAAGTTTCCAAGTTTTGGGTGAAAGTTTGATGGATTATGGAACAAGGAGTGGCAAGAGCCTAAGCTTGGGGATGCCCATGGCACCCCAAGATAATCTAAGGACACCAAAAAGCCAAAGCTTGGGGATGCCCCAGAAGGCATCCCCTCTTTTCGTCTACTTCCATCGGTAACTTTACTTGGAGCTATATTTTTATTCACCACATGATATGTGTTTTGCTTGGAGCGTCTTGTATTATTTGAGTCATTGCTTTTTATTTTACCACAATAATATTTTCTGTACACACCTTTTGAGTGAGACACACTTGATTCGGAATTTGTTAGAATACTCTATGTGCTTCACTTATATCTTTTGAGCTATATAGTTTTTGCTCTAGTGCTTCACTTATATTTTTTAGAGCACGGTGGTGGATTTGTTTTACGGAAACTATTGTTCTCTCATGCTTCACTTATATTATTTTGAGAGTCCTACAAAACAGCATGGTAATTTTCTTAAATTGAGAAATTAATGCTAAAGTGATAGGCATTCAAGATTAGTAAAAAAAATCTTATGAGTGTGTTGAATACTATGAGAAGTTAGATGCTTGATAATTGTTTTGAGATATGGAGATGATGATATTAGAGTCATGCTAGTTGAGTAGTTGTGAATTTGAGAAATACTTGTGTTAAAGTTTGTGATTCCCGTAGCATGCACGTATGGTGAACCGTTATGTGATGAAGTCGGAGCATGATTTATTTATTGATTGTCTTCCTTATGAGTGGCGGTCGGGGACGAGCGATGGTCTTTTTCCTACCAATCTATCCCCCTAGGAGCATGCGCGTAATACTTTGCTTTGATAACTTGTAGATTTTTGCAATAAGTATATGAGTTCTTTATGACTAATGTTGAGCCCATGGATTATACGCACGTTTTCTCCTTCCACCATTGCTAGCCTCTCTAATACCGCGCACGTTTCGCCGGTATCATACACCCACCATATACCTTCCTCAAAACAGCCACCATACCTACCTATCATGGAATTTCCATAGCCATTCCGAGATATATTGCCATGCAACTTACCACCGTTCCGTTTATTATGACACGCTCCATCATTGTCATATTGCTTTGCATGATCATGTAGTTGACATTGTATTTGTGGCAAAGCCACCGTTCATAATTATTTCATACATGTCACTCTTGATTCATTGCATATCCCGGTACACCACCGGAGGCATTCACATAGAGTCATATTTTGTTCTAAGTATTGAGTTGTAAGTAAATAAAAGTGTGATTATCATCATTTTTTAGAGCATTGTCCCAAGTGAGGAAAGGATGATGGAGACTATGATTCCCCCACAAGTCGGGATGAGACTCCGGACGAAAAAAAAGAGGCCATAAAAAAAGAGAAGAAAAGGCCCAAATAAAAAAATGAGAGAAAAAGAGAGAAGGGACAATGTTACTATCCTTTTACCACACTTGTGCTTCAAAGTAGCACCGTGATCTTCATGATAGAGAGTCTCCTATGATATCACTTTCATATTCTAGTGGGAAATTTTCATTATAGAACTTGGCTTGTATATTCCAGTGATGGGCTTCCTCAAAATGCCCAAGGTCTTCGTGAGCAAGCGAGTTGGATGCACACCCACTTAGTTCCTTTTGTTGAGCTTTCTTATACTTATAGCTCTAAGTGCATCCGTAGCATGGCAATCCCTACTCACCCACATTGATATCTATTAATGGGCATCTCCATAGCCCGTTGATACGCCTAGTTGATGTGAGACTACATTCTCCCTTTTTGTCTTCTCCACAACCACCATTCTATTCCACATATAGTGCTATGTCCATGGCTCACGCTCATGTATTGCGTGAAGATTGAAAAAGTTTGAGAACACTAAAAGTATGAAACAATTGCTTGGCTTGTCATCGGGGTTGTGCATGATTTAAATATTTTGTGTGGTGAAGATAGAGCATAGCCAGACTATATGATTTTGTAGGGATAACTTTCTTTGGCCATGTTATTTTGAGAAGACATAATTGCTTAGTTAGTATGCTTGAAGTATTATTATTTTTATGTCAATATTAAACTTTTGTCTTGAATCTTTCGGATCTGAATATTCATACCACAATTAAGAGAATTACATTGAAATTATGCCAAGTAGCATTCCACATCAAAAATTCTGTTTCTGTCATTTACCTACTCGAGGACGAGCAGGAATTAAGCTTGGGGATGCTTGATATGTCTCCAACGTATCTATAATTTTTTATTGTTCCATGTTATATTATATTCTGTTTTGGACATTAATGGGCTTTATTATACACTTTTATATTATTTTTGGGACTAACCTATTAACCGGAGGCCCAGCCTAGAATTGTTGTTTTTTTTGCCTATTTCAGAGTTTCGCAGAAAAAGAATATCAAACGGAGTCCAAACGGAATGAAACCTTCGGGAACGTGATTTTCGGAACGAACGTGATCCAGAGGACTTGGACCCTACGTCAAGACATCAACCAGGAAGGCACGAGGTAGGGGGCGCGCCTACCCCCCTGGGCGCGCCCTCCACCCTCGTGGGCCCCACGTTCCTCCACCGACGTACTTCTTCCTCCTATATATACCTACGTACCCCCAAACTACGAGATACGGAGCCAAAAACCTAATTCCACCGCCGCAACCTTCTGTACCCGTGAGATCCCATCTTGGGGCCTTTTCCGGAGCTCCGCCGGAGGGGGCATCGATCACGGAGGGCTTCTACATCAACACCATAGCCTCTCTGATGATGTGTGAGTAGTTTACCTTAGACCTTCGGGTCCATAGTTATTAGCTAGATGGCTTCTTCTCTCTTTTTGGATCTCAATACAATGTTCTCCCCCTCTCTTGTGGAGATCTATTCGATGTAATCTTCTTTTGCGGTGTGTTTGTTGAGACCGATGAATTGTGGATTTATGATCAAGTTTATCTATGAACAATATTTGAATCTTCTCTGAATTCTTTTATGTATGATTGGTTATCTTTGCAAGTCTCTTTGAATTATCAGTTTGGTTTGGCCTACTAGATTGATCTGTCTTGCAATGGGAGAAGTGCTTAGCTTTGGGTTCAATCTTGCGGTGTCCTTTCCCAGTGACAGTAGGGGCAGCAAGGCACGTATTTTATTGTTGCCATCGAGGATAACAAGATGGGGTTTATATCATATTGCATGAGTTTATCCCTCTACATCATGTCATCTTGCTTAAAGCGTTACTCTGTTCTTATGAACTTAATACTCTAGATGCATGCTGGATAGCGGTTGATGTGTGGAGTAATAGTAGTAGATGCAGGCAGGAGTCGGTCTACTTGTCGCGGACGTGATGCCTATATACATGATCATACCTAGATATTCTCATAACTATGTTCAATTCTGTCAATTGCTCAACAGTAATTTGTTCACCCACCGTAAATAGTTATGCTCTTGAGAGAAGCCTCTATGGCCCCCGGGTCTATTTTCCATCATATTGATTTCCCGACAACAAGCTATTTCTGGCGCCGTTTTTATTTTGCTTTCTTTACTTTGCATCTTTATCATAAAAATACCAAAAATAATATCTTATCATATCTATCAGATCTCACTCTCGTAAGTGACCGTGAAGGGATTGACAACCCCTTTATTGCGTTGGTTGCGAGGATTTATTTGTTTGTGTAGGTGCGAGGGACTTGTGCGTGGCCTCCTACTGGATTGATACCTTGGTTCTCAAAAACTGAGGGAAATACTTACGCTACTTTGCTGCATCACCCTTTCCTCTTCAAGGGAAAACCAACGCATTGCTCAAGAGGTAGCAGCATCGTCAACCTAACCCTCACTCAGTGTGGGGATTTCTAGTTCAAAATCATGCTGCCACATCAAAATTGTTCATTGTTACTCAAAAACACACCTCTCCATACATATGTTTGGGCCACACGCATGCAGTGGTTGTCTTCGGGGACTAGCTACTTGCGTGATTATTGGCGAGCTAGCCCATCTCCGGGGTCGCATGGATGGACATCACTTTGAACAACAACAAGAGAGAGGTTGTACGACCAAGGTGGATTATTCTTGGTCTGTTTTACGATCCATCTTGGTGAGATATATGCCTCTTTGGCCCGCCGACTGAAAGTGTGTGTGTGT